>NC_073724.1:0-87500 GCF_023634155.1 Falco peregrinus
CTAACCCCTAACCCTAACCCTAACCCTAACCCTAACCCTAACCCTAACCCTAACCCTAACCCTAACCCTAACCCTAACCCTAACCCTAACCCTAACCCTAACCCTAACCCTAACCCTAACCCTAACCCTAACCCTAACCCTAACCCTAACCCTAACCCTAACCCTAACCCTAACCCTAACCCTAACCTAACCCTAACCCTAACCCTAACCCTAACCCTAACCCTAACCCTAACCCTACCCTAACCCTAACCCTAACCCTAACCCTAACCCTAACCCTAACCCTAACCCTAACCCTAACCCTAACCCTAACCCTAACCCTAACCCTAACCCTAACCCTAACCCTAACCCTAACCCTAACCCTAACCCTAACCCTAACCCTAACCCTAACCCTAACCTAACCCTAACCCTAACCCTAACCCTAACCCTAACCCTAACCCTAACCCTAACCCTAACCCTAACCCTAACCCTAACCCTAACCCTAACCCTAACCCTAACCCCTAACCCTAACCCTAACCCTAACCCTAACCCTAACCCTAACCCTAACCCTAACCCTAACCCTAACCCTAACCCTAACCCTAACCCTAACCCTAACCCTAACCCTAACCCTAACCCTAACCCTAACCCTAACCCTAACCCTAACCCTAACCCTAACCCTAACCCTAACCCTAACCCTAACCCTAACCCTAACCCTAACCCTAACCCTAACCCTAACCCTAACCCTAACCCTAACCCTAACCCTAACCCTAACCCTAACCCTAACCCTAACCCTAACCCTAACCCTAACCCTAACCCTAACCCTAACCTACCTAACCCTAACCCTAACCCTAACCCTAACCCTAACCCTAACCCTAACCCTAACCCTAACCCTAACCCTAACCCCTAACCCTAACCCTAACCCTAACCCTAACCCTAACCCTAACCCTAACCCTAACCCTAACCCTAACCCTAACCCTAACCCTAACCCTAACCCAACCCTAAACCCTAACCCTAACCCTAACCCTAACCCTAACCCTAACCCTAACCCTAACCCTAACCCTAACCCTAACCCTAACCCTAACCCTAACCCTAACCCTAACCCTAACCCTAACCCTAACCCTAACCCTAACCCTAACCCTAACCCTAACCCTAACCCTAACCCTAACCCTAACCCTAACCCTAACCCTAACCCTAACCCTACCCTAACCTAACCCTAACCCTAACCCTAACCCTAACCCTAACCCTAACCCTAACCCTAACCCTAACCCTAACCCTAACCCTAACCTAACCCTAACCCTAACCCTAACCCTAACCCTAACCCTAACCCTAACCCTAACCCTAACCCTAACCCTAACCCTAACCCTAACCCTAACCCTAACCTAACCCATAACCCTAACCCTAACCCTACCCTAACCCTAACCCTAACCCTAACCCTAACCCTAACCCTAACCCTAACCCTAACCCTAACCCTAACCCTAACCCTAACCCTAACCCTAACCCTAACCCTAACCCTAACCCTAACCCTAACCCTAACCCTAACCCTAACCCTAACCCTAACCCTAACCCTAACCCTAACCCTAACCCTAACCCTAACCCTAACCCTAACCCTAACCCTAACCCTAACCCTAACCCTAACCCTAACCCTAACCCTAACCCTAACCCTAACCCTAACCCTAACCCTAACCCTAACCCTAACCCTAACCCTAACCTAACCCTAACCCTAACCCTAACCCTAACCCTAACCCTAACCCTAACCCTAACCCTAACCCTAACCCTAACCCTAACCCTAACCCTAACCCTAACCCTAACCCTAACCCTAACCCTAACCCTAACCCTAACCCTAACCCTAACCCTAACCCTAACCCTAACCCTAACCCTAACCCTAACCCTAACCCTAACCCTAACCCTAACCCTAACCCTAACCCTAACCCTAACCCTAACCCTAACCCTAACCCTAACCCTAACCCTAACCCTAACCCTAACCCTAACCCTAACCCTAACCCTAACCCTAACCCTAACCCTAACCCTAACCCTAACCCTAACCCTAACCCTAACCCTAACCCTAACCCTAACCCTAACCCTAACCCTAACCCTAACCCTAACCCTAACCCTAACCCTAACCCTAACCCTAACCCTAACCCTAACCCTAACCCTAACCCTAACCCTAACCCTAACCCTAACCCTAACCCTAACCCTAACCCTAACCCTAACCCTAACCCTAACCCTAACCCTAACCCTAACCCTAACCCTAACCCTAACCCTAACCCTAACCCTAACCCTAACCCTAACCCTAACCCTAACCCTAACCCTAACCCTAACCCTAACCCTAACCCTAACCCTAACCCTAACCCTAACCCTAACCCTAACCCTAACCCTAACCCTAACCCTAACCCTAACCCTAACCCTAACCCTAACCCTAACCCTAACCCTAACCCTAACCCTAACCCTAACCCTAACCCTAACCCTAACCCTAACCCTAACCCTAACCCTAACCCTAACCCTAACCCTAACCCTAACCCTAACCCTAACCCTAACCCTAACCCTAACCCTAACCCTAACCCTAACCCTAACCCTAACCCTAACCCTAACCCTAACCCTAACCCTAACCCTAACCCTAACCCTAACCCTAACCCTAACCCTAACCCTAACCCTAACCCTAACCCTAACCCTAACCCTAACCCTAACCCTAACCCTAACCCTAACCCTAACCCTAACCCTAACCCTAACCCTAACCCTAACCCTAACCCTAACCCTAACCCTAACCCTAACCCTAACCCTAACCCTAACCCTAACCCTAACCCTAACCCTAACCCTAACCCTAACCCTAACCCTAACCCTAACCCTAACCCTAACCCTAACCCTAACCCTAACCCTAACCCTAACCCTAACCCTAACCCTAACCCTAACCCTAACCCTAACCCTAACCCTAACCCTAACCCTAACCCTAACCCTAACCCTAACCCTAACCCTAACCCTAACCCTAACCCTAACCCTAACCCTAACCCTAACCCTAACCCTAACCCTAACCCTAACCCTAACCCTAACCCTAACCCTAACCCTAACCCTAACCCTAACCCTAACCCTAACCCTAACCCTAACCCTAACCCTAACCCTAACCCTAACCCTAACCCTAACCCTAACCCTAACCCTAACCCTAACCCTAACCCTAACCCTAACCCTAACCCTAACCCTAACCCTAACCCTAACCCTAACCCTAACCCTAACCCTAACCCTAACCCTAACCCTAACCCTAACCCTAACCCTAACCCTAACCCTAACCCTAACCCTAACCCTAACCCTAACCCTAACCCTAACCCTAACCCTAACCCTAACCCTAACCCTAACCCTAACCCTAACCCTAACCCTAACCCTAACCCTAACCCTAACCCTAACCCTAACCCTAACCCTAACCCTAACCCTAACCCTAACCCTAACCCTAACCCTAACCCTAACCCTAACCCTAACCCTAACCCTAACCCTAACCCTAACCCTAACCCTAACCCTAACCCTAACCCTAACCCTAACCCTAACCCTAACCCTAACCCTAACCCTAACCCTAACCCTAACCCTAACCCTAACCCTAACCCTAACCCTAACCCTAACCCTAACCCTAACCCTAACCCTAACCCTAACCCTAACCCTAACCCTAACCCTAACCCTAACCCTAACCCTAACCCTAACCCTAACCCTAACCCTAACCCTAACCCTAACCCTAACCCTAACCCTAACCCTAACCCTAACCCTAACCCTAACCCTAACCCTAACCCTAACCCTAACCCTAACCCTAACCCTAACCCTAACCCTAACCCTAACCCTAACCCTAACCCTAACCCTAACCCTAACCCTAACCCTAACCCTAACCCTAACCCTAACCCTAACCCTAACCCTAACCCTAACCCTAACCCTAACCCTAACCCTAACCCTAACCCTAACCCTAACCCTAACCCTAACCCTAACCCTAACCCTAACCCTAACCCTAACCCTAACCCTAACCCTAACCCTAACCCTAACCCTAACCCTAACCCTAACCCTAACCCTAACCCTAACCCTAACCCTAACCCTAACCCTAACCCTAACCCTAACCCTAACCCTAACCCTAACCCTAACCCTAACCCTAACCCTAACCCTAACCCTAACCCTAACCCTAACCCTAACCCTAACCCTAACCCTAACCCTAACCCTAACCCTAACCCTAACCCTAACCCTAACCCTAACCCTAACCCTAACCCTAACCCTAACCCTAACCCTAACCCTAACCCTAACCCTAACCCTAACCCTAACCCTAACCCTAACCCTAACCCTAACCCTAACCCTAACCCTAACCCTAACCCTAACCCTAACCCTAACCCTAACCCTAACCCTAACCCTAACCCTAACCCTAACCCTAACCCTAACCCTAACCCTAACCCTAACCCTAACCCTAACCCTAACCCTAACCCTAACCCTAACCCTAACCCTAACCCTAACCCTAACCCTAACCCTAACCCTAACCCTAACCCTAACCCTAACCCTAACCCTAACCCTAACCCTAACCCTAACCCTAACCCTAACCCTAACCCTAACCCTAACCCTAACCCTAACCCTAACCCTAACCCTAACCCTAACCCTAACCCTAACCCTAACCCTAACCCTAACCCTAACCCTAACCCTAACCCTAACCCTAACCCTAACCCTAACCCTAACCCTAACCCTAACCCTAACCCTAACCCTAACCCTAACCCTAACCCTAACCCTAACCCTAACCCTAACCCTAACCCTAACCCTAACCCTAACCCTAACCCTAACCCTAACCCTAACCCTAACCCTAACCCTAACCCTAACCCTAACCCTAACCCTAACCCTAACCCTAACCCTAACCCTAACCCTAACCCTAACCCTAACCCTAACCCTAACCCTAACCCTAACCCTAACCCTAACCCTAACCCTAACCCTAACCCTAACCCTAACCCTAACCCTAACCCTAACCCTAACCCTAACCCTAACCCTAACCCTAACCCTAACCCTAACCCTAACCCTAACCCTAACCCTAACCCTAACCCTAACCCTAACCCTAACCCTAACCCTAACCCTAACCCTAACCCTAACCCTAACCCTAACCCTAACCCTAACCCTAACCCTAACCCTAACCCTAACCCTAACCCTAACCCTAACCCTAACCCTAACCCTAACCCTAACCCTAACCCTAACCCTAACCCTAACCCTAACCCTAACCCTAACCCTAACCCTAACCCTAACCCTAACCCTAACCCTAACCCTAACCCTAACCCTAACCCTAACCCTAACCCTAACCCTAACCCTAACCCTAACCCTAACCCTAACCCTAACCCTAACCCTAACCCTAACCCTAACCCTAACCCTAACCCTAACCCTAACCCTAACCCTAACCCTAACCCTAACCCTAACCCTAACCCTAACCCTAACCCTAACCCTAACCCTAACCCTAACCCTAACCCTAACCCTAACCCTAACCCTAACCCTAACCCTAACCCTAACCCTAACCCTAACCCTAACCCTAACCCTAACCCTAACCCTAACCCTAACCCTAACCCTAACCCTAACCCTAACCCTAACCCTAACCCTAACCCTAACCCTAACCCTAACCCTAACCCTAACCCTAACCCTAACCCTAACCCTAACCCTAACCCTAACCCTAACCCTAACCCTAACCCTAACCCTAACCCTAACCCTAACCCTAACCCTAACCCTAACCCTAACCCTAACCCTAACCCTAACCCTAACCCTAACCCTAACCCTAACCCTAACCCTAACCCTAACCCTAACCCTAACCCTAACCCTAACCCTAACCCTAACCCTAACCCTAACCCTAACCCTAACCCTAACCCTAACCCTAACCCTAACCCTAACCCTAACCCTAACCCTAACCCTAACCCTAACCCTAACCCTAACCCTAACCCTAACCCTAACCCTAACCCTAACCCTAACCCTAACCCTAACCCTAACCCTAACCCTAACCCTAACCCTAACCCTAACCCTAACCCTAACCCTAACCCTAACCCTAACCCTAACCCTAACCCTAACCCTAACCCTAACCCTAACCCTAACCCTAACCCTAACCCTAACCCTAACCCTAACCCTAACCCTAACCCTAACCCTAACCCTAACCCTAACCCTAACCCTAACCCTAACCCTAACCCTAACCCTAACCCTAACCCTAACCCTAACCCTAACCCTAACCCTAACCCTAACCCTAACCCTAACCCTAACCCTAACCCTAACCCTAACCCTAACCCTAACCCTAACCCTAACCCTAACCCTAACCCTAACCCTAACCCTAACCCTAACCCTAACCCTAACCCTAACCCTAACCCTAACCCTAACCCTAACCCTAACCCTAACCCTAACCCTAACCCTAACCCTAACCCTAACCCTAACCCTAACCCTAACCCTAACCCTAACCCTAACCCTAACCCTAACCCTAACCCTAACCCTAACCCTAACCCTAACCCTAACCCTAACCCTAACCCTAACCCTAACCCTAACCCTAACCCTAACCCTAACCCTAACCCTAACCCTAACCCTAACCCTAACCCTAACCCTAACCCTAACCCTAACCCTAACCCTAACCCTAACCCTAACCCTAACCCTAACCCTAACCCTAACCCTAACCCTAACCCTAACCCTAACCCTAACCCTAACCCTAACCCTAACCCTAACCCTAACCCTAACCCTAACCCTAACCCTAACCCTAACCCTAACCCTAACCCTAACCCTAACCCTAACCCTAACCCTAACCCTAACCCTAACCCTAACCCTAACCCTAACCCTAACCCTAACCCTAACCCTAACCCTAACCCTAACCCTAACCCTAACCCTAACCCTAACCCTAACCCTAACCCTAACCCTAACCCTAACCCTAACCCTAACCCTAACCCTAACCCTAACCCTAACCCTAACCCTAACCCTAACCCTAACCCTAACCCTAACCCTAACCCTAACCCTAACCCTAACCCTAACCCTAACCCTAACCCTAACCCTAACCCTAACCCTAACCCTAACCCTAACCCTAACCCTAACCCTAACCCTAACCCTAACCCTAACCCTAACCCTAACCCTAACCCTAACCCTAACCCTAACCCTAACCCTAACCCTAACCCTAACCCTAACCCTAACCCTAACCCTAACCCTAACCCTAACCCTAACCCTAACCCTAACCCTAACCCTAACCCTAACCCTAACCCTAACCCTAACCCTAACCCTAACCCTAACCCTAACCCTAACCCTAACCCTAACCCTAACCCTAACCCTAACCCTAACCCTAACCCTAACCCTAACCCTAACCCTAACCCTAACCCTAACCCTAACCCTAACCCTAACCCTAACCCTAACCCTAACCCTAACCCTAACCCTAACCCTAACCCTAACCCTAACCCTAACCCTAACCCTAACCCTAACCCTAACCCTAACCCTAACCCTAACCCTAACCCTAACCCTAACCCTAACCCTAACCCTAACCCTAACCCTAACCCTAACCCTAACCCTAACCCTAACCCTAACCCTAACCCTAACCCTAACCCTAACCCTAACCCTAACCCTAACCCTAACCCTAACCCTAACCCTAACCCTAACCCTAACCCTAACCCTAACCCTAACCCTAACCCTAACCCTAACCCTAACCCTAACCCTAACCCTAACCCTAACCCTAACCCTAACCCTAACCCTAACCCTAACCCTAACCCTAACCCTAACCCTAACCCTAACCCTAACCCTAACCCTAACCCTAACCCTAACCCTAACCCTAACCCTAACCCTAACCCTAACCCTAACCCTAACCCTAACCCTAACCCTAACCCTAACCCTAACCCTAACCCTAACCCTAACCCTAACCCTAACCCTAACCCTAACCCTAACCCTAACCCTAACCCTAACCCTAACCCTAACCCTAACCCTAACCCTAACCCTAACCCTAACCCTAACCCTAACCCTAACCCTAACCCTAACCCTAACCCTAACCCTAACCCTAACCCTAACCCTAACCCTAACCCTAACCCTAACCCTAACCCTAACCCTAACCCTAACCCTAACCCTAACCCTAACCCTAACCCTAACCCTAACCCTAACCCTAACCCTAACCCTAACCCTAACCCTAACCCTAACCCTAACCCTAACCCTAACCCTAACCCTAACCCTAACCCTAACCCTAACCCTAACCCTAACCCTAACCCTAACCCTAACCCTAACCCTAACCCTAACCCTAACCCTAACCCTAACCCTAACCCTAACCCTAACCCTAACCCTAACCCTAACCCTAACCCTAACCCTAACCCTAACCCTAACCCTAACCCTAACCCTAACCCTAACCCTAACCCTAACCCTAACCCTAACCCTAACCCTAACCCTAACCCTAACCCTAACCCTAACCCTAACCCTAACCCTAACCCTAACCCTAACCCTAACCCTAACCCTAACCCTAACCCTAACCCTAACCCTAACCCTAACCCTAACCCTAACCCTAACCCTAACCCTAACCCTAACCCTAACCCTAACCCTAACCCTAACCCTAACCCTAACCCTAACCCTAACCCTAACCCTAACCCTAACCCTAACCCTAACCCTAACCCTAACCCTAACCCTAACCCTAACCCTAACCCTAACCCTAACCCTAACCCTAACCCTAACCCTAACCCTAACCCTAACCCTAACCCTAACCCTAACCCTAACCCTAACCCTAACCCTAACCCTAACCCTAACCCTAACCCTAACCCTAACCCTAACCCTAACCCTAACCCTAACCCTAACCCTAACCCTAACCCTAACCCTAACCCTAACCCTAACCCTAACCCTAACCCTAACCCTAACCCTAACCCTAACCCTAACCCTAACCCTAACCCTAACCCTAACCCTAACCCTAACCCTAACCCTAACCCTAACCCTAACCCTAACCCTAACCCTAACCCTAACCCTAACCCTAACCCTAACCCTAACCCTAACCCTAACCCTAACCCTAACCCTAACCCTAACCCTAACCCTAACCCTAACCCTAACCCTAACCCTAACCCTAACCCTAACCCTAACCCTAACCCTAACCCTAACCCTAACCCTAACCCTAACCCTAACCCTAACCCTAACCCTAACCCTAACCCTAACCCTAACCCTAACCCTAACCCTAACCCTAACCCTAACCCTAACCCTAACCCTAACCCTAACCCTAACCCTAACCCTAACCCTAACCCTAACCCTAACCCTAACCCTAACCCTAACCCTAACCCTAACCCTAACCCTAACCCTAACCCTAACCCTAACCCTAACCCTAACCCTAACCCTAACCCTAACCCTAACCCTAACCCTAACCCTAACCCTAACCCTAACCCTAACCCTAACCCTAACCCTAACCCTAACCCTAACCCTAACCCTAACCCTAACCCTAACCCTAACCCTAACCCTAACCCTAACCCTAACCCTAACCCTAACCCTAACCCTAACCCTAACCCTAACCCTAACCCTAACCCTAACCCTAACCCTAACCCTAACCCTAACCCTAACCCTAACCCTAACCCTAACCCTAACCCTAACCCTAACCCTAACCCTAACCCTAACCCTAACCCTAACCCTAACCCTAACCCTAACCCTAACCCTAACCCTAACCCTAACCCTAACCCTAACCCTAACCCTAACCCTAACCCTAACCCTAACCCTAACCCTAACCCTAACCCTAACCCTAACCCTAACCCTAACCCTAACCCTAACCCTAACCCTAACCCTAACCCTAACCCTAACCCTAACCCTAACCCTAACCCTAACCCTAACCCTAACCCTAACCCTAACCCTAACCCTAACCCTAACCCTAACCCTAACCCTAACCCTAACCCTAACCCTAACCCTAACCCTAACCCTAACCCTAACCCTAACCCTAACCCTAACCCTAACCCTAACCCTAACCCTAACCCTAACCCTAACCCTAACCCTAACCCTAACCCTAACCCTAACCCTAACCCTAACCCTAACCCTAACCCTAACCCTAACCCTAACCCTAACCCTAACCCTAACCCTAACCCTAACCCTAACCCTAACCCTAACCCTAACCCTAACCCTAACCCTAACCCTAACCCTAACCCTAACCCTAACCCTAACCCTAACCCTAACCCTAACCCTAACCCTAACCCTAACCCTAACCCTAACCCTAACCCTAACCCTAACCCTAACCCTAACCCTAACCCTAACCCTAACCCTAACCCTAACCCTAACCCTAACCCTAACCCTAACCCTAACCCTAACCCTAACCCTAACCCTAACCCTAACCCTAACCCTAACCCTAACCCTAACCCTAACCCTAACCCTAACCCTAACCCTAACCCTAACCCTAACCCTAACCCTAACCCTAACCCTAACCCTAACCCTAACCCTAACCCTAACCCTAACCCTAACCCTAACCCTAACCCTAACCCTAACCCTAACCCTAACCCTAACCCTAACCCTAACCCTAACCCTAACCCTAACCCTAACCCTAACCCTAACCCTAACCCTAACCCTAACCCTAACCCTAACCCTAACCCTAACCCTAACCCTAACCCTAACCCTAACCCTAACCCTAACCCTAACCCTAACCCTAACCCTAACCCTAACCCTAACCCTAACCCTAACCCTAACCCTAACCCTAACCCTAACCCTAACCCTAACCCTAACCCTAACCCTAACCCTAACCCTAACCCTAACCCTAACCCTAACCCTAACCCTAACCCTAACCCTAACCCTAACCCTAACCCTAACCCTAACCCTAACCCTAACCCTAACCCTAACCCTAACCCTAACCCTAACCCTAACCCTAACCCTAACCCTAACCCTAACCCTAACCCTAACCCTAACCCTAACCCTAACCCTAACCCTAACCCTAACCCTAACCCTAACCCTAACCCTAACCCTAACCCTAACCCTAACCCTAACCCTAACCCTAACCCTAACCCTAACCCTAACCCTAACCCTAACCCTAACCCTAACCCTAACCCTAACCCTAACCCTAACCCTAACCCTAACCCTAACCCTAACCCTAACCCTAACCCTAACCCTAACCCTAACCCTAACCCTAACCCTAACCCTAACCCTAACCCTAACCCTAACCCTAACCCTAACCCTAACCCTAACCCTAACCCTAACCCTAACCCTAACCCTAACCCTAACCCTAACCCTAACCCTAACCCTAACCCTAACCCTAACCCTAACCCTAACCCTAACCCTAACCCTAACCCTAACCCTAACCCTAACCCTAACCCTAACCCTAACCCTAACCCTAACCCTAACCCTAACCCTAACCCTAACCCTAACCCTAACCCTAACCCTAACCCTAACCCTAACCCTAACCCTAACCCTAACCCTAACCCTAACCCTAACCCTAACCCTAACCCTAACCCTAACCCTAACCCTAACCCTAACCCTAACCCTAACCCTAACCCTAACCCTAACCCTAACCCTAACCCTAACCCTAACCCTAACCCTAACCCTAACCCTAACCCTAACCCTAACCCTAACCCTAACCCTAACCCTAACCCTAACCCTAACCCTAACCCTAACCCTAACCCTAACCCTAACCCTAACCCTAACCCTAACCCTAACCCTAACCCTAACCCTAACCCTAACCCTAACCCTAACCCTAACCCTAACCCTAACCCTAACCCTAACCCTAACCCTAACCCTAACCCTAACCCTAACCCTAACCCTAACCCTAACCCTAACCCTAACCCTAACCCTAACCCTAACCCTAACCCTAACCCTAACCCTAACCCTAACCCTAACCCTAACCCTAACCCTAACCCTAACCCTAACCCTAACCCTAACCCTAACCCTAACCCTAACCCTAACCCTAACCCTAACCCTAACCCTAACCCTAACCCTAACCCTAACCCTAACCCTAACCCTAACCCTAACCCTAACCCTAACCCTAACCCTAACCCTAACCCTAACCCTAACCCTAACCCTAACCCTAACCCTAACCCTAACCCTAAACCCTAACCCTAACCCTAACCCTAAACCCTAACCCTAACCCTAACCCTAACCCTAACCCTAACCCTAAACAAGCAAGGCGGCTGCAGTACCCACTTATATGTCGCTAGGTGGCAGCAGCGATCCACCAACACGGCCGGCTGCAGTACCCAATTAAGTTTCGCTAGGTGGCAGCAGCGCTCCACCAACCGGGTGGCTGCAGTACCCAAATATATTTCGCTAGGTGGCAGCAGCGCTCCACCAACAGGCCCGGCTGCAGTACCCATTTTTATTTCGCTAGGTGGCAGCAGCGCTCCACCAAAAGGGCCGGCTGCAGTACCCAAATATCTTTCGCTAGGTGGCAGCAGCGCTCCACCAACCGGGCCGGCTGCAGTACCCAATTAAGTTTCGCTAGATGGCAGCAGCGCTCCACCACCCGGGCGGCTGCAGCACCCAATTACATTTCGCTAGATGGCAGCAGCGCTCCATTAACCGGGCGGCTGCAGTACGCAATTATATTTCGCTAGACGGCAGCAGCGATCCACCAACAGGGCCGGCTGCAGTACCCAATTACATTTCGCAAGATTGCAGCAGCGATCCACCAACAGGGACGGCTGCAGTACCCAATTAAGTTTCGCTAGGTGGCAGCAGCGCTCCACCAACCGGGTGGCTGCAGTACCCAAATATATTTCGCTAGGTGGCAGCAGCGCTCCACCAACAGGCCCGGCTGCAGTACCCATTTTTATTTCGCTAGGTGGCAGCAGCGCTCCACCAAAAGGGCCGGCTGCAGTACCCAAATATCTTTCGCTAGGTGGCAGCAGCGCTCCACCAACCGGGTGGCTGCAGTACCCAATTAAGTTTCGCTAGGTGGCAGCAGCGCTCCACCAACCGGCCGGCTGCAGTACCCAAATATATTTCGCTAGATGGCAGCAGCGCTCCATTAACCGGGCGGCTGCAGTACGCAATTATATTTCGCTAGATGGCAGCAGCGATCCACCAACCGGGTCGGCTGCAGTACCCAATTACATTTCGCAAGATTGCAGCAGCGATCCACCAACAGGGACGGCTGCAGTACCCAAATATCTTTCGCTAGATGGCAGCAGCGATCCACCAACAGGGCCGGCTGCAGTACCCAAATATCTTTCGCTAGATGGCAGCAGAGATCCACCAACAGGGCCGGCTGCAGTACCCAAATATATTTCGCTAGGTGGCAGCAGCGCTCCACCAACCGGGCGTCTGCAGTACCCAAATATCTTTCGCTAGGTGGCAGCAGCGCACCACCAAAAGGGCCGGCTGCAGTACCCATTTTTATTTCGCTAGGTGGCAGCAGCGATCCACCAACAGGGTCAGTTGCAGTACCCAAATATATTTCGCTAGATGGCAGCAGCGATCCACCAACAGGGCCGGCTGCAGTACCCATTTATATTTCGCTAGGTGGCAGCAGCGCTGCACCAACAGGGCCGGCTGCAGTACCCAATTATATTTCGCTAGGTGGCAGCAGCGCTCCACCAACAGGGCCGGCTGCAGTACCCAAATATATTTCGCTAGATGGCAGCAGCGATCCACCAACAGGGCCGGTTGCAGTACCCAAATATATTTCGCTAGGTGGCAGCAGAGATCCACGAACCGGGCCGGCTGCAGTACCCAAATATATTTCGCTAGAGGGCAGCAGAGATCCACGAACCGGGCCGGCTGCAGTACCCAAATATATTTCGCTAGATGGCAGCAGCGCTCCACCAACAGTGCCGTCTGCAGTACCCATTTTTATTTCGCTAGGTGGCAGAAGCGCTGCACCAACAGGGCCGGCTGCAGTACCCAATTAAGTTTCGCTAGGTGGCAGCAGCGCTGCACCAACCGGGTGGCTGCAGTACCCAAATATATTTCGCTAGGTGGCAGCAGCGCTCCACCAACAGGGCCGGCTGCAGTACCCATTTTTATTTCGCTAGATGGCAGCAGCGCTGCACCAACAGGGCCGGCTGCAGTACCCAATTAAGTTTCGCTAGGTGGCAGCAGCGCTCCACCAACCGGGTGGCTGCAGTACCCATTTTTATTTCGCTAGATGGCAGCAGCGCTCCACCAACAGGGCCGGCTGCAGTACCCAAATATATTTCGCTAGATGGCAGCAGCGCTCCAACTATCGGGCAGCGCATGCGCAGAAACGACGTGACGCCAAAGGGGCGGGGCTTCCGGCCTCGTACGTATGGGCTACGCATACGGCCCCGGAAGGTGGGTTCATTTCCGGCCCGCGCGGCGCGCTGGAGTGGCTGTGGAGGTGCGGAGCCTTCGCCGGGAACCTGGAAGAGTTTCGGGCCGGGACGTGCGGCGGCGCGCTGGGTGAGCGCTCGGGCTGAGGGTGGGCGGGGGCCGGCGGGCAGCGGCCGAGTCGGGGGGATGTGGCGGCCCGGCGCTCGGCCGCGGCAGGGAGCGCCTGGTGCCGGCGGCGGGCGGGCTGAGGCAGGCGGGCGGCCCGGCCCGGGACCGGCGGGGCTGCCGCCGGTTCTCGTCTCCCCGGCAGGGACGGTGGCCAGCGGGCTCCTCACGGGGCTGCCCTTTTTTGGGTGGTTGGGTGTTTGTTTTTTTTTTTTTTTTTCTCTCGGAGCCGCGCCGCTACCTCGGCGAGGAGCGGCGGCGGGGCGGCCCCGGTGCTCGCTTGTGGCGGCGGCGCCCGGGAGAGGGGTCGGCCCGCGCCGCCCCGCCGCCCACCCGCCGCCGCCTCCTGGCTGCCCGGGTAGCCGCCGCAGCCCTGCGCGGGGCTTTGTCTTTCCCCCAGCCGCTGGCCTGAGCCGTGGCAGCCGACTGGGGCTGCCGGCCCCCGCGGGCCGCAGAGGCTGCCTTGGGGCCTGCGGTAACGCTGTCGCGGGGTGGGGTGGCTCAGGAGCCTCTTCCCGCCCCTGCGAGCGGGCAAAGGCAAGAAAAGAAAGCCAGTAGCAGAATCCCCACCCGTCGCCCCCGACTGCTGATTTCTCCGCAAGCGTTTAACCACCGGGATGGGCTGGGAGGCAGCAGCTACTCGGGTGTCTGGCTGATCTTGTGTCGTGACAGTCAGCTCCGGGTCCGGAGCAGCCGAGGGGAAGAGGCCTTTTGATTTGCTTCCCAGTGAAACGGGGGTCTTTTGTTTTTCCTTTGTCCCTAGGTTCGTCTGGAATTGTACATTGACAAATCAAGGGGAGCGGAACCGAAGGTCAGTCGAGATGTTACTTTTCCCCGTGTGCCTTGTGCTTGTGAGTCGGACTGCTGACTACGGAGGGATAACCTTTGTACTTGCCGAGGGCCCGCGAGGCTCCGTGTGCCCGCTGCTTCCGAGTGCTGCGCTGCGGCTCGGGCAACGGCCGGGGAGGAATTGTCGGTCCCTCGTGGTTACGCAGCTGGGCCTGCTAGGCGCTTGAAGCAGCGCGTCCGGTCGGGCAGTATTATTTTTCTAGATTGTAAATGAGCCCGAGGTATAAACCCACTTACGTTTCTGTATGGCGGTGTACTTTGTCAGAGAGCTCAGATGTACTGATGGAGCTGGCACAGAGTTCCCTTGGGACTCCAGATTTGACTGTCTTGTTGAAAGGCTCCAGAGCCTGCTTTGAAAGTCGCTTGACAAAGCACAGCTTTGCCGTGATTTTTAGACTGGAATTCCGACTGTAATGCCAATGCCACGTGTTAGCCTTTCTCCAGCAGCTATTAAAAGCAGAATGAGCGTTAAGAATCTGATTACCTTTGAACTAAATTCAAAACAAAGCTGCGTGGTGAAGCGACTGGAAGCGTCCTGCCAGTCTGACGTGGGTATCGCTGCCGTGCGTGTTTTCTGCCTGTCTACTGATCGCTCCTGCCTCTTGTTCTGCTGTGGTAATTCCTTTGGGTAAGGCGTTGGGCTCTGACTGAAGTGCATCCTGACTTCCTCCTGACCCCTGCGAGATGTCATCGGTGTTTGCCTTCCTCCCCTTTCACAGGGCCTCGGCTGTTGCGTGCAGAGAAGCTGTCAGCCTTGTGAGAGAGCATGCAGCCGGCAAGCGCATCGTGGTGCTTCGGTACCGAGCTGATACCGCAGGCGTCCGTCTTTTGTTTGCGAAAAGGGATCGCGAGGAAAGGTGCTGACGTTGGAGGGGGTAAGGTGGCGGGAGAACAGGTAGGAGGCAGCTTTCAACCGGTTTTAGGCTTAACTCCTGTGTTCCTGAGCAAGGTTCTGGGCTTCGAGGGGTTTGCTTTTGGCTTTTTGCCTTCAGCGCGTCCTCCGTCACCGCTGTCGGCGTGCGCTGAGCTGCTGCTTAGGGAACTGTGGTGATACAGACTGTGTGCGTGCCAGCCGTCCTCCAGGCTATAGCTGTATTCTACCCTAAAAAAAGCTTTCCGTAATACTATGCTTCCGTTAGGACGCAATTTTCTCGAGTTCCCCCCACCTCAGGGTGATTTTCCCACACCCCTAACCCCAACCCCTAAGCCCACCTGCAACACCCCATTTTCTCCTAGGCTTGTAGGAGTGGCCTGAGAGGTGCTTGCAGGGTATTCCATTTTGCCTTAGACAGCTTAGGAGACCAACCACATGCCTGGAGATCTGTATCTATCCTTAGGCTCCTAGTGGGATTCACACAAAACCAGTATGTGTGGGCACATTCTCCTAGCAGCTCGGTGTCTTTTTGCTGTTGCAGAGGTGATTTCCAGGCGGAGCTGACCAGTGGGGTTCTCTGGCTGAGGGGAAGACCAGCAGTCAGCTGGTGGATGTGCTTCTGGAAGAAATAGCAACGGGAGCTCTAAGAGAGGGAAATGGCTTCCCTGCATGGGTATGTGGAAGCTTTCTTCACTGCTTGTTTCCACTGAGATTAATCGGTAATAAATACCCATTAGGAAGGTGGGAGAATTACTTTCGTGGCCGGTGTCTTCAATATTCACCTTCTTCTTAGTGTAAACACTGAAAACTTTCAAGCCAGGGAAACTCAGGTGCACTAGAAAAGCTGAAACGGTGAGCGTACTGAAGACATAGCTGAAGTAGCCACACTTGACAATGATGCCACGTGAACCACCGGACACGCAGGTATTTCTAGTGGGCTCGAGCCCCTGCTAATGCTGCGCTATATGGCCAAGCCAAAGTAACAGCTTCCTGCTGCTGAAAAGCCTCATCCTCCTCCCCTCTCCCTGCCCCGGTACTGGTGGCCGTGACCGGGAAGTGTCCAGCAGAGCAGTATTTGGGTTTTCCCGGGTTACTTCTCTGCTGACGAGATTAATGCAGACAAGCGCTAGAATGACTAAGTAGCAAGACTACATTGTAAGGAATGACTGCTTCTTGTGGCATGAGGAAGTTCATTCAACTCACCATGTCCCATTGCACCGTACCCCAGCACATGGGGGAAGCAGGCAATGATACAGGGACAAGGAAGCGTTGCAAGAATTCTTCACGTCATACTAAGCACGACTGTATCCAGAGGTTCTCTCTGGGATAGAGTAGCATTTCTTTGATCCTTCGACATCTTTTCCTCTGCCTTTCCAGAAGCTTGAACCGTTTTCCCTGCCATTCCTGAAAGGTATTTCCAAGGAAGATCTTTCCTTTTCTGGTTTTGTTGGGCAGAACCTCTCAGAGAGTCCCATTTTTTTTCCACCCTGGAGCACTCGAGACAAGTTGCAAAGGTGCTGACAGATGTGTTTTGTAGTACTGCGAGACCCACACAAAAGACCTATCCCTAATATAATCCCTAAATCCCTAAAGCAAATGTAATCCTTAATTAAATCTCTAATCCCTAAAACCTAAGTAACGTCAGTTTAATTCTTTGAATAAGGATAAGTTGTCAATGAGGTCTTCAGTGCTGTACCTGCTTGCATCAACTAGTTCTTGGATTGGCTCTTTCCTTTTCAGGAGAATGGGATTAAATTAGGGATTAAATTAGTTTTATAAGACTAGCTAGGTTTATCAGACTTACAAAGCTGGAGTGCCCACCACAAGCTCTAACACCTGAAGGCCCTCTGCAGACAATGGCAGTGCAAGCTTGTGCCTTTTCTGTGATGGGAGTTTTTCCCATATTCTTTCTCTCTATTTCCACTTTTCACATGGAAATTCCATTTCTAGGAGAGCCGCGTTATTTTCGTGCACATTGAGAGGCAGCTCTAATGCAGACCGGAACACATGTTCGGTGCTAACACAGCTGTAATTTCTTTCAGAAGGAGGAGGGGAGCGCTGAAGCTTTCGTGGCCAAGCCCCGGAGCCAGGATGTCAGGGAGAAGCAGGAGTATCTGAGCCAGCTGAAGAACAAACTGGGAGATCTACTGTAAGTATGGAGGGAAGGGGCTGATGGGGACAGTAGCTCAGGACCGTGCGTGCAGAGGGAACCCCGCAGTGGACGCAGTGTGCGTGGCCAGCGCAGGCCTCCCTGCGCTACAGAGCTGTGCCCGTTGCAGTGAATGCCGAGACCTGGCTGAGCCCGGCTCTGCGGAACACTGCGAGCAGCAGTCCCCGACCCAAAGAACTTTGGCGTGGCAGACAGCGAGCAGAGATCAGTTGTACCACTAATCCCCTTCGGTACAGTGCTCCTCTGTCGCGACGGAGGGAAGACACAGTCAATCAATATGAGTGATCAGCAGACTTCGTTTATTGTACCTTACAGTCGCCTTTTATGCCTTGTTATAATTAGCTCATACGTATTGCAAAAGTTAAGCTCATTATTGGTGAGTTGCCTAAATATCAAGCCCACCCCTAGTTTCTCTTCTGTAGTTATCTGTTCCCACCTGCAACATTCTTTTCCCACCGAAATCTTCCTGTTATTGTGTAACAAGAACAGCCAAAGGCAGCGTATTTGTGCTTTACTTCAGATAAGCTGAGAGCGATGCGCATTTTTGTCCAGCCAGCTAGACTATGTTTATGTGAACTTTTTCAGCTAGCCAGTTATCCACACTCCTCAGCTCTCCAAAAATAGCGGTAAAATCCTGTACATCTTCAGAGACTGGTTCTGAGGAGTGGGAAGAGTAAATAGGACTGACAACTGGTGCAAATCTGAGAAATAATTCCACCTCAAAACAAGAGGCAATTACTGCATTGAAAAAAAGTCTGGTGCCACACCGAGCACCGAGGAGAACGCCAGAGGTGGGCAGGTGCCTGTGAAGTGAAATCCTGTCCAACGTGGGCACTGGATTAGCAAGAAGTACAGTTCTGTAATAAGGGATATCAATGCACAATAGAGTGAAATTAAGGTCTTCCCAGGTTATCATGAATCTAAGATTTCTTAACTTCCGTTCAGTTTGACTTTTAGCATTCACCAGTCTTTATTGCACATGTGTTTAACAACGGGATGCTAGTAGAGGCAGAGATGACTGTATCAAAAGACATCTCTGCTCTGCATTTCGGGCAACATGGATTCTCAGTGTGACACAAGTAAGTAAATGTTCTTTTCACATACCACAACGTAATGGTGACTGTGTTGTTTTGGAACAGAGAGGGGAAGGCAGATGATCTGAAGACTGCTTTCTGTGCGATTGATCCCGGTATCGACGATCAGACGCTAGATACCTACGTTGACCTGCCGGATCAAGAAGATGTGCCTGTGGAAACTGCACTCGAGAGGCTGCTTGCTGGATATGCGAGACGAGTAGGGCCCTCGCCCAGGGAGGGAAGCACGACAGGCTTCGGAGGGGAGTAAGGAGACTTCCAATAATAAGAATAAATGGACTGTTTGATCTACGGGTTTGGGTGCCAAGCCGAGAGTTGGAGTTACTGCGTTAAATACTTCTTCCCATTGCATATGGAGGTACAGCTCGTAAGAGCTGAGTGGGTGGGCTAGCTTGAGCTATCGGAAGCGCTTTCATCTTAAGCAGCACAGCACTCTGAGACAATTTTACAGCCTCTGCAGAGTCATTTTAGCTCAGCAAGACCTGTGGTGGGAGGCTGCCTGATCCCCAGACAGAGGCTTCACACCCCCGGGGCGCCGAGGCACTTCAGGGTGTCAGGCGCTCTGCTTGGTGACACAAGAGCTGTGCTCCACAGCCATTGCTGGAACCTGAGAAGCCACCGTCAGGCTCCAGGCTGCAGCGTGGCTGCTTTGGCCCTTGGCCCTTACAGTCCCTTGTCTCAAAGAAAGAGGGTTTCAAAGATTCCTTTGCAAAATAAGGTGCCGGTTGCAAGCAAAAGGTGAGGTCAGCCCACACGAAGTCTGCTATCGTGTCTGTCCCCGAGGAGACTTTTGTCTTGGTGTGGCTGCTGTTGTCCAGTATGAAATCACTCAACAGACGTTCAAGTGCTGCCCCACGAGTAGATTTAACCAAACTCTGAGCTGCAAAAGTCATCCCAGCATAGAAAAACTGAAATCAGTCCCTTGCTTCGAGGAAGGCACCACGTGCCCTTTGGTAACTTTACTCGGTCGTCCCTACTCATAGTGTCCGCTTTGCCCTGCACATAGCCCTCTCTAGGGAGGGGAGGGAGGGTTCTGGAAACAAAAAAGACTGTAGGAAAACAGCTCTGCTGTGGTCATGCCTGAATTGCCGAGTAACTGGAGCAAACCTGAGAAGCAAAACCCTTTCTTTTTCTTGCGATGTAGGCATATGAAAAGTAGAAAGGGGTAAGCTGAAACCCAAAGACACCTTCCTGATAAAGCACTAGTTTTGTAAGCTTGCCAAAACTGATTGCATTTGTAAAGCGGGAAGGCACCACAGCTGGTGTGACACAGCATGTGCCACCCAGAGGTACGAGGCCCTGGGGCTTTCTGCCTTAATACTAGAACCTGGTGCCAGGCACTTCCAACACAAGTCACAAAATAGCAGGAAAGGAGCTCCACCAACCGGGCGGCTGCAGTACCCAAATATATTTCGCTAGATGGCAGCAGCGCTCCACCAACAGGGCCGGCTGCAGTACCCATTTATATTTCGCTAGATGGCAGCAGCGCTCCACCAACAGGGCCGGCTGCAGTACCCAATTAAGTTTCGCTAGGTGGCAGTAGCTATCCACCAACAGGGCCGGCTGCAGTACCCAAATATATTTCGCTAGGTGGCAGCAGCGCTCCACCAACCGGGCCGGCTGCAGTACCCAATTACGTTTCGCTAGATGGCAGGAGCGCTCCACCAACGGGGCCGGCTGCAGTACCCAAATATATTTCGCTAGGTGGCAGCAGCGCTCCACCAACCGGGCCGGCTGCAGTACCCATTTAAATTTCGCTAGGTGGCAGCAGCGCTCCACCAACCGGGCCGGCTGCAGTACCCAAATATATTCCGCTAGATGGCAGCAGCGCTCTACCAACCGGGCCGGCTGCAGTACCCAAATATATTTCGCTAGGTGGCAGCAGCGCTCCACCAACCGGGCGGCTGCAGTACCCAATTACATTTCGCTAGATGGCAGCAGCGCTCCACCAACCGGGCCGGCTGCAGTACCCAATTATATTTCGCTCGATGGCAGCAGCGCTCCACCAACCGGGCGGCTGCAGTACCCAATTACATTTCGCTAGATGGCAGCAGCGCTCCACCAACGGGGCCGGCTGCAGTACCCAAATATATTTCGCTAGGTGGCAGCAGCGCTCCACCAACCGGGCCGGCTGCAGTACCCATTTAAATTTCGCTAGGTGGCAGCAGCGCTCCACCAACCGGGCCGGCTGCAGTACCCAATTATATTTCGCTAGATGGCAGCAGCGCTCCACCAACAGGGCGGCTGCAGTACCCAAATATATTTCGCTAGGTGGCAGCAGCGCTCCACCAACCGGGCCGGCTGCAGTACCCAATTATATTTCGCTAGGTGGCAGCAGCGCTCCACCAACCGGGCCGGCTGCAGTACCCATTTAAATTTCGCTAGGTGGCAGCAGCGCTCCACCAACCGGGCCGGTTGCTGTACCCAATTATATTTCGCTCGATGGCAGCAGCGCTCAACCAACAGGACTGACTGCAGTACCCATTTAAATTTCGCTAGGTGGCAGCAGCGCTTCACCAACCGGGCAGCGCATGCGCAGAAACGACTCGACGCCAAAGGGGCGGGGCTTCCGGCCTCGTACGTATGGGCTACGCATACGGCCCCGGAAGGTGGGTTCATTTCCGGCCCGCGCGGCGCGCTGCAGTGGCTGTGGAGGTGCGGAGCCTTCGCCGGGAACCTGGAAGAGTTTCGGGCCGGGACGTGCGGCGGCGCGCTCGGGCTGAAGGGCGGCCGGGGGCCGGCGGGCAGCGGCCCGGTCGGGGGGGATGTGGCGGCCCGGCGCTCGGCCGCGGCAGGGAGCGCCTGGTGCCGGCGGCGGGCGGGCTGAGGCAGGCGGGCGGCCCGGCCCGGGACCGGCGGGGCTGCCGCCGGTTCTCGTCTCCCCGGCAGTGACGGTGGTCAGCGGGCTCCTCACGGGGCTGCCTTTTTTTGGTTGTTTTTTTTTTGTCTCTCGGAGCTGCGCCGCTACCTCAGCGAGGAGGCGAGGAGCGGCGGCGGGGCGGCCCCGGTGCTCGCTTGTGGCGGCGGCGCCCGGGAGAGGGCTCGGCCCGCGGCGCCCCGCCGCCCACCCGCCGCCTCTGGGCTGCCCGGGCAGCCGCTGCAGCCGCCGCAACTCTGCGCGGGGCTTTGTCTTTCCCCCAGCCGCTGGCCTGAGCCGTGGCAGCCGGCCTGGGCTGCCGGCCCCCGCGGGCCGCAGAGGCTGCCTTGGGGCCTGCGGTAACGCTGTCGCGGGGGGGGTGGCTCAGGAGCCTCTTCCCGCCCCTGCGAGCAGGCAAGGGAAAGAAAGCCGGCGGTGGAATCCCCACCCCTCGCCCCTGACTGCTGATTTCTCTAAAAAGTATTACAAAGGGCAAGCGTTTAACTACCGGGGAGGGTTGGGAGGCAGCAGTTCAGGTGTCTCGCTGATCCTGTGTCTTGACATTCAGCTCCTGGGCCGGAGCAGCCGAATGCAAGAGGCCTTTTGATTTGCTTCCCAGTGAAACGGGGCTCTTTTGTTTTTTCTTTGTACCTAGGTTCATCCGCAATTGTACGTTGACAAATCAAGGGGAGCTAAACTGAAGGTCAGTCTAGATGTTACTTTTCCACGTGTGCCTTGTGCTTGTGAGTCGGACTGCTGACTACGGAGGGATCACTTTTGTACTTGCCGAGGGCCCACGTGGCTCCGTGTGCTGCGCTGCGGCTTGGGCAACAGCCGGGGAGGAATTGTTGGTCCCTCGTGGTTATGCAGCCAGGCCTGCTAGGCGCTTAAAGCAGCGCGTCCGATCGGGCAGTATTATTTTTCTAGATTATGAAAGAGCCTGAGGTATAAACCCACTTATGTTTCTGTATGGCGGTGTACTTTGTCAGAGAGCTTGGTCGCACTGACGGAGCTGGCACAGAGTTCCCTTGGGACTCCAGATTTGACTATCTTGTTGAAAGGCTCGAGAGCCTGCTTTGGAAGTCACTTGACAAGGCACAGCTTTGCCGTGATTTTGGTACTTGAATTCTGACTGTAATGCCAAGGCCACGTGTTAGCCTTTCTCCAGAAGTTATAAAAGCAGAATCAGCGTTAAGAATCTGATTACCTTTTAACTAAATTCAAAACAAAGTTGCAGGATGAAGTGACTGGAAGTGTCCTGCAAGTCTGACTGGGTATTATTGCTGTACATGTTATCTGCCTGTCTACCGATCGTTCCTGTCTCTTGTTCTGTTGTGGTAATTCCTTTGGGTAATGCGTTGGGCTCTAGATGTAGTGCATCTTGACTTCCTCCTGACCCCCCGAGATGTTATCGGTCTTTGCCTTCCTCACGTTTCACAGGGCGTGGGAAGGCCAGAGAGACTGGAAGCCTCAGCTGTTGTGTGTGGAGAAGCTGTCAGCTTTCTAAGAGAGCATGTAGCCAGCAAGCACATCGTGGTGCTTTGGTACCAAGCTGATACCACAGGCCTCAATCTTTTTTTTGTGAAAAGGGATCACA
Source organism: Falco peregrinus (assembly GCF_023634155.1). NCBI lineage: Eukaryota > Metazoa > Chordata > Aves > Falconiformes > Falconidae > Falco > Falco peregrinus. Next base: position 23,719 of record NC_073724.1, read on the forward strand.
AGGAAATGTGCTGATGTTGAAGGGGGAAAGGTGGCGGGGGAAGAGGTAGGAGGCAGCTTTCAACCAATTTTAGGCTTAACTCGTGTGTTCCTGAGAATGGTTCTGGGCTTTGAGGGGTTTGCTTTTGGCTTTTTGCCTTAAGCACGTTTATCTTTCAGGGTAATGCTTTCTTGGAATTTGGAAACAGACCTTCTGGGACACCAAACCAAACACGGTACCTGGGAAGGTCATTTAGCGTGCTGCACCTTGTGTTTTATTCCCTGTCGGTCACTTGGTCCTAGCCGTACACGCTCTCCCAGTTTGGCACGTTCTTACCGTGCTGGGTGAAAGATTCTGTCTTTTCATTTCCTCAGTTTGCCACAGGTCATAACACTTGTATGTTCATAGACCGCTTCCCTTGCTCACTGCTTTCAGATTTGAGCATCGATGCCATGGATGTAACAGGAGAGCAGCAGCAGGACGTAGAGCACAAGCCGTTTAAACAGCACTTGGATAAAGCTGCCAATCGTGTGACTCCAGAAGCCGAGAGACATGGTAAGATGCTATTCTGCCATTCTTGGATGGATGCTCTCATAGCCTTTCCATCACCGTATGCCTGCTATGAGATTCATGGGAACAAGGGACGGCTGAATTCACAGCGTTTTAAACACTACAAACTCTTGAAGAGTTTATAGGACACATCTATTACACTGGCAGATCAGACAAGCTCCTCTGTGTGTGTGTATATATATTATACTTGGTACTTTTGTGAGGCAAGTCTTTGCCTGGTCCCTCTGAAACTGGGAGAAGGACTCATTGATGCATTTCAGGAGCAAAGCTGCTGAGTGAACAGGCTTTTCCTACTAGACATCAAGCAGCTGCTCTGGCAAAACTTGACTTTGGTTGCATCTTTAAATCCTAGGAGGCTGACAAATGGGACGAGCTGGTTAAAGAGCCTCTCTCCAGGGAAGGCTCCACTGACTTGACCCTTAAGCCTAAACCCGCATCTTACTACGTTTGCTTTGTGTGTGTTAATGCATACCTGATTCATAGATTTCAGTTGATTGATCAGTTACAAGTTGGAGTAAGTGGTCCTTGGCTACATATACCTCTCCTCTGTGTTTTTTTACATGTTATGACTTACTGTTGTACTTCAATACAAACCGGGAACGATTCTGGTAGTGTTGCAATGTAATGGTAATACTGTCCTGACTTTGTCTTTCTAAAACGTGAGGTCCTTATTATCTCTTCTGGGAGATAGTGTAGTTCTGTGTATTGGCATGAAATAAATTTGCTGATTTGTTGTAACTCAGATTTAACTTTTCTGTTCTTAAAACCTGAAAGGCTAAACTAAGTCAAGAGCTGAACAGTGGGTAGGTATGAGAGCTTCTCCTGTTGTCACAGAAGTGTGGTGATAGCATTCTTACTGTTGCGTCACTTAGCAGCCTTTCTGTATTCAGAGGCTGTGGTGTGATGAATGTAATGTCTGGGGTCAAACCCCGCTTTTCTGTATCTAATTCTCTGTTAACACATGTAGGCCTCCTGCCTTACTTGTGTTGCCAGCCTCCACTGGGATTACTCGGTCTGAACCGGTTGCTCTCGCTCCTTATATTATCAACAGAGAGGAAGAGAAACTTGCAGGGAGCAAACAGTCTCATCCAGGAGAGGCATTTTGGAAGCGATCAAATTGTATTGCATGCAGCAAGCAATTTCTTCTGCTGTCTGGTAAAAGTATATGGCTAGTTTGATTTCCACCACGTGTGTGGCAAGTTAGATTGGAAGTGTACACCCATCTTCATGAAACTCCATGGTTATCAGTTTCTGTTAGTAACACTTGATGTTCAGTCATTTATTTAAATGGCAACTATAGCAGTATTGACTGGTAAAGGAAAAATGCACGCAGACGTGGTTACCACTGGGCTTGCTTTAGTCACGACTCAGAGCTGGGCCATCACCCCGGTGAAAGATTCAAAAGGGAGTGCTGTGGGTAGCAAGGGTCCAAGGGTGGCTGTCACTAGGGAAATTTCTGGGGGCGCTTGTTAGGCACTTGGACTTTTGCGCATCTCCATTCTCATCGGGTCCGCAGTTAACATATGCGATAGGTTTGCACGGACATTCAAAGGTGTAATGTAGCATGTGAGCTTGATGCATTGAAATCTTCCAGGGGAGGGTGTTGTATGATTGCTAGCAAGTGTCAGGGAGGACTGATGTCTAATATCCATATCCTTTTCATATTCAAGGTTAAAATTTTAATAACCTTTGTCTTTTGGAGGATTTTGGAGTGTGGGCGTTTTTGTGGGGGTTTCTTTGGTGGTAGGTTTAGTGCTTTATTTTTGAACACGGCTTGTTTTCATGGATGCATACATAGGACCGCTGTTGTTTATTGTATTAAGGGTTTTCTTACCCTGCCTGCTCAACCTCCCAGTTACTTTCTCCTTCCTTTTCTGTGATACCTTTTTATTTCCTACAGCAGCAGTTAGTTCCCTCCCAGTAGACTTGATTCCTTCTTCTTCTCATTTTTATGTCCACTAAAATACTCTGCATAGAACAGTTGTTGTCAACATCGGTATGTGATGATGGCTTTCCACATGACTGCCTGTGAGGAAGAGGGGAAATTCATCTCTCTTTTAGGACAGTATCTGCTGGTATTGTCACTTACGAAAATGAGTTGCTTGTTGTCTATCTTATTCAAACAATAATTTGAAAATCCAACCACCAGTATGACTACTTTATTTGTATAGATTCAGGCCTTTTAATGAAAGATTACTGTCTCCTGCAGGTAGCTGGAAATTTTCACTTTGCACCAGGAGAAAGTTTCCAACAGTCTCGTGAACATGGTATTTTCTTTTCCTGCTTGTTGTGACCTTTAGCTTCTAAGTGTTTCTGACCATTTCCTTTTAACATCTTTGCATTGCTCTCCGTGATAACAGAAGCACTGCTTCAGGAGGGAGGACGTTGGTAAACTTTTGTTAGAGAGGTTTAAAACCATCAGGAACAACTAGAAAAGTGTTTTCTGAAGGTGCTGCCACATGGGTGTGGGAGAACATGGAGGAGAATGGGTCCGGGCAGTCTCTCAGCCTCACTTGTTCTACAAAACTTTGCTGCCCTGCTGCAGAACAACCTCAAGTACGGTGTTCGATCTGGGGCCTGAATATCAGTATCTCTGGAAGGGATATTTTGGAGAAAAGCTCTTGAGAATTTTAAAGCAATTCAGAAGTTTTAGAGTAAAATTTCAGTTGTGAAGGACTTCCTCAAGTATCTATAAATACTCAGTGGCCAGAACAACAGTGGTAGTTTACAGAATCATAGGATGGTTTGTGTTGGAAGGGACCTTTAAAGGCCACCTAGTCCAACCCCCCTGCAGGAAGCAGGGGCATGTTCAGCTAGATCAGGTTGCTTACAGCCCTGTGCAACCTGACCTTGAATGTTTCCAGGCATGGGGCATCTACCACCTCTCTGGGCAACTTCTACTAGTGTTGCACCACCCTTATCATAGAAAAAAATTTCTTCTCTGTATCTAGTATGAATCTGGCCTCTTAGTTTAAAACCACTCAGCCTTATCCTATTGCTGCAGGCCCCACTAAAACGTCTGTCCCCATCTTTCTTATAAGCCCCCTTTAAGTACTGAAAGGCCACAATAAAGTGTCCCCAGAGCCTCTTCTCCAAGCTGAACAGCCCCAATTCTCTCAGCCTGTCTTAGGAGCGGTGCTCCAGCCCTCTGATCATTTTTGTGGCTATCCTCTGGACCTGCTCCAACAGGTCCGTGTCTTTCCCTTGCCAAGGACTCCAGAGCTGGATGCAGTACTCCAGGTGGTGTCTTATGAGAGGAGAGGGGCAGAATCGCTTCCCTTGACCTGCTGGTCATGCTTCGTTGGATGCAGCCCAGGAGGATATGGTCAGCTTTCTGGCCTGTGAGCACATGTTGCTGGCTCGTGTCCATTTTTTCATCTACTGGTACCCCAAAGTCCTTCTCTGCAGGACTGCTCTCAAGCCCTTCATCCCCCAGCCTGTATTGATAAGGGGGGGGGGGTGTGCCCTAAACCAGATGCAGGACCTTGCCCTTGGCCTTGACCCTCATGAGGTCACATGGGCCCACTTCTCAAGCAGTGCACTGGGGGAACATGTTTTGGAGAGCCATAACTCCAATTATGTTACGATGGGTCACGTACAATGTAACCAGTGTAACAGGTTAGTTAATGACTGGCAGCAGAAAAATCATCCCAGCTCCCATGCTCTTCATGGGGTTTGCTCACTGTCACTCTTTCTAGCCCAAATTCCCTTCCACATAGTTTTTATTAGTATCTATCAGTGCTATTTGTCGTAAATTTTCTGGGGTCCCGAGCTGCTACTGCATCAAGGAAAGCTGTAAATGATGCTGCATACAAACAGGTGATGGACAGATGGGCTTAGAAGAACTGTGGGATCCCATACAACTTCTCTATAGCTGGATAAAGGATTGAAGTAGAGACCAGACCTTAAAGTTACTGTCTTGATCACTATTGGACCTTTTCACAGAACTTCCAGCTCTCGTGTCTGTAGAAGATTATGTGTGTAAAGCAAGTGGTGGTTGTTTCTTTAGGGCCCCCCTCCAGTGCTCCTCTTGATATTCCTGCTGACACAGATTTTCCTCTCTTGCTCTATTTCAGTTCACCTGCTGGTATAAACTAGGCAGTGGAGGGTTTGTTCAAGCTGAGCTTGTATATGATAACAGAAGCGGCACCCAAAAGCATATTCATAGGCTGAGAGGAGTCATTAGTATGCAAAGTGAAGCTTGAACTTAAGCATCTCCACATGTGACCCACAGAAACTAGTTACAAAGTGAAGATGTGCCTTTAGTTAAAGGTCAGATCAACTGACTTGGGAAACTACAGGGATACTTTAGACAGGTATAGCTGAACAGCAGGCTTTCCTATCAGATCTAGATATTCAGTCTACCTGTGTATCATTATTGTTGTCTTACCTACTCAGTATGAACCTACCTATCTACGTATGCTGTAGGCATTGCATTCAGATTGAATATCACAGAAGGCAAGCTGACTTGAAATGTGAATTACTATGTTATGTTCTACTTGAGCCTCCAGGACAAGCTACCTTGTCTTCACTCCTGCTTTACTCTGAGTGAACTAACTTGGATTACTCAGCCTGCATTAAGAACACGAATTTCTAGAAATCATAGGATTCTAGCTCTCGCTGGGGTGGGAGGGGAAGGATGGAGCTGTCTACCCTCTTGCCCACAGGAGGATGTGTGATGCTCCCAGGACAGTTTTTTTCCAACAGAGGGGCACATTCAGGTGCCAGCCTGAAAAACGGCACTGGGCTCCTGAGGTGGGATTTGTTAATGTCTGTCCCTGGAATGGGGCCAAGCAGAGCCCCATCCCTCCACCAACACACTGACATCAGTGCCCTTCCTCCTGCCCCAGGCATGAGGCATGCACAAAGCTGTGGGGTTTGCCCTGAGGTGGGAATGGAGCCCAATCTTCCAACCCTCAGAAAACCACCCACCTCTGGGTGCATCCCTCCACTGCCACCAACTCTTCCCTCTCCCGGGGGCAGAGTGTTCCCACTGCAGGAAATCACCACAGCCCCAAGCCCAGCATGGTTGCAGCCAGGCAAGCTGGGGCTGAGTGGGCAACTGCCTCCCTGTATTTGCAGTTATGGATCCAAGACAGATGATGACTTTGCGGCTGCCACTTCACAGCTGCTATATGGTGGCTGTGGTAGGTCTATCCCAGGATGGATTTAATCCCAGCTTCTCCATGAGCCAACATAGCCAGGAGCAGGGAAAGAGCCATGTCCAGGCAGGGGGCAGCTGTGTCCTGCCCTCCGCTCAATCCTCCCCTTGGCTATAGGGATTTTGGCATAGTCTGGTGCTCCAAGGTGCTGTCCCCAACCCACGGAGCAACTCCTGCCCCAAGCAGAGGAGAAAACTCCCCTCTGGAGCCAGCACGGGCAGGTAAGGGAAGTCTCTCCAACTCGGCCATCAGACCCAGGAGCCAAGGGGAGGCGAGGAGGACTCTGCAGGGCAAAGCCTCGCTGGCAGTGGGGCCACCTCTGTCCCCCTCCCCATCTCGCCCGCAGGGACCATGCTGCACCCAGCCATGTAGAAGCGAAGGGTGCTGGAGGTACAGAACACCTGTTCCTCTGTGAGGGGGGGAGTAACACAGACACCCAGGGCATCTCCACAGGGTCCAGCCATCGGTCAGGAAACACTGGAGAAGCACAGGTAGACAAAGCACAGGCAGTCCTCTTTCCTTGTAGAGACCAAAAATGTGCCTTGAAGGGAGAACAAGGTGCAGGAGGTACGAGAAGCAAGCCCTGTGCCAGCACCACTGGGCTTGGGAATACACAGCAGTGGTGGTGATGGGAGCACTGCATGCCATGGTCCAGGGCTGAGCATCCCCCAGCCACCCCTGCCTACCTGATGGCAGGGATGCAGGGCACAGACCCTGGCTCCCTTTCCCATCCAGCTCCCTAGAAAGCCTGGAGGACAAGAAGGGGTGGGTGGAACAAAGTGACCCCACAAATGTCACCCCAATAACTGAGTGCATCTGCAGGCTCCTACCTGAAGCAGCCACTTCCTTTGATGCCTTCAGAGCTTCTTGTTTCACAACCTTAATAATAGTGGCAGCAGCAAAGGTAAGGAGAGTGGTTAAGCAGATCTATTAACATGTCAGGGGATAAATGAAATGTAATTCTTCTGAAGCATGAGCAGCAGCAGACGGTGGCAGGAGCGTGGCCTGCAGGAGCGGCTGCTCTGCTCTGCTGCAGAGGGAGCCCAGGGGGGCCCTCAGTCAATTGCTTCCCATTGCAAGCACCTGCTGGGGACTGCAGGGACACCTCAAAACGTACTTTGCTTGTACTTGCCTGTGGAGCCCCAGGTCCACGTGCACATGGGATGCCTCGTCATAAGATCCACTAGGAGCAGGTTGGGGTCTCCTTGTGGGGAGGGGCTGGAATTGCCTCCCGAGTGCCACAGCCCTCCAGAGGCAGCACATTAGGTACCCACCAAGCTTGCAGTGAACCTGCACTGCAGCTGCCACCTTCACAGCTCTGGATTACACATGCTGCAGAAAAAAACAGGCACTGGGTATCCCTCCAGCATGTCCTGCCCATTGCCCTCCCTTGGAGCTACCTGGCTGGCACAGGATGGTAGACCTGCTCTGCTCTCCTGTCCCCAGCACACCTCCACAGTGCTTGGGTAGGCGCTCTCCTCCTCCCCCCAGGACTTCCCTTTTGGGCTCCTCTAAACACCATGATGCCCTGAGAGCACTCGAAGCAGGCAGGCATGCTCGCCAGCTCAAGCAGCCAACAGCAGCTCAGCCTCAGCTTTACATGCTGGGCGCATGCCTGCCTCAGCATCTCAGTGCCCTTCTCCCAGGAGCAGGTTGCATGGGCTGGGATTCTGCCACCTGCTCAGCCCCAAAACAGGTGCTTGTAGGGCCAAATGCAGCCAAGGGATGCAGGGCTGACACTGCAGGGGTGACCACAGGAAGCCACCAGACACAGGCAAGGAGCTGCATTTCTGCCTGGCTTGAGGGCTCTGTGCTTTAAGCACTTGACCCAGCATTTGCCACCAAGGGACAACAGGTGCGTAATCACCTGGCCAGATTGCCCTGCTATCTGCCAGATGAGCGACAGGAGGTATTTCAACATGAACCAATCTGGCAGAGAAACCCAGCTCCCAGGGCAAAAAAACCCGCTTCGGAGACTAAAAATATAGTGGCAGAGGGAAGCCACCGAGGTCCCTCCTCTGCTCTGCCTGCCCCTCTGTTCCTGCCCACCACCCTGGACAGTGCATTCCCCCAGCACTGGAGCAGCACGATGGAGCAAAGCCCCAGGATGGTGCCCCCAGCAAGGAAATGAGTCATTTTCCTGGCTGAAAGTGGCTGCAATTGGAGAATTACCTTTCCCACAGAATCCAGTCCGCCATGACATACCCCTGTAACCATAGATCAGTGTTTGTCGTATGCTCTTAAACTTATGCCCATTAATTGAACACGTTACTGTCCAGCAACAGAGGCAATTTTGTGGCTCATTGTAAAAGAGCAGAAAATGATGCCAGAGTGAATTCAGATGCTACAAAACAGATCACAGTGGGTGGGATGTGGTTCTTAGGAAAGAACGTCTTCCTCTCCTATGCCCACTCTGCAGCCCAGGCCTCCCAGCGACACAGGCATCATTTTGGCACCCTTGCCACAGCTCCAACACCTTCACCAGAGCCTGGCTGCAGCCTCCAGAGCACAGGGACCATCATCATGACCCCACACCTAGTCCCAGCAGTGATGCTGCTGCATCTACATGGCTCCAAATGTGCCGGATTGCATGGCTACTGCAGCTGCTGTTAAAAAAATAGTGTTACTAGTACTGGGCACAGGCAATAGCTACAAAAAGCAAACCCTGAAATCCAGTACCCCCTCAAAATGACTAAGTAAAAGAGCTAAAATGTGCTCTTAGAAAAAAAACAAAAACGTAACTTTAAGCACATTTCATGATTTTAAGGGTTGCCAGTGCAGTGGCTGGTCTGGCCTGGGAGCACTGCTGCAAGTAGGGATACTCAGCACTGCATTTCTCTCCCAGTTTCTCTCCCAGGAGTCCGCATCAAGCCATTCCCACCCACCACAGCTGTTTTGCGCCCACAAATGTACACGTCCACTTTACACAACTTCATGCAGGCTGCAGGGAGCAGCAACACCTCAGGACCTTCATAAACATCCAGCTTAGCAGAACCCTTTGACTGCAGCCCCACAAAGCTCTTTAAGCACAATCCCTACGCTGCAAGCACCTAGCCCAAGTCCAGGCTTAAATCCCTGCCAAAGGTGGGCCGGCAGACGTGATCCAGGGAGGACACTGGTTCCTTTGAGTCTTTAATCAAAAGCCTATGTTTTAACTTCCTCACTAAACAACGATATTCCCATTTAACAGCAGTCATAATCCAACAAGGAAAAGGGAGTTTAATGGTACCTGCTTCTCCTCAGGAGGCAGTTTACTCCATTCACTGCCCATCATCCTGGTGATGTCTGGGAAAGGGACTTCAGGCCTCTTCACTCAAAGTTGCTCTCTATGCTCATGCATGATTCGCATATACCCTGTGAGGTGGGGCTGGGTGGCACTGGTGTCCCTAAGGGGTTTCTTCCTCTTTCTCCCTTTGGCCCAGCCTCCTCGTTTAGTTCTTTGCTGCTGCAAAATGAAAATCAAAGACAATTCAGATTGAAGGAAACAGATTACCGCCTCTAGAAGGAATAAATTCTCATGTCCCAAACACTTGCATCAGGAGCAAGTTGCTGCAATACATCTTCTCATGGATGAAAGCTTCAAACCTTACTTTAGAGCAATCCTGACTTTTCTTTAAGAAAAGCCAAAGAAGCCTCATTGTGTAAAGATTTTTGCAGTATCTCCTGGTCCACAGGAATAAGATAGCATTTGCATCAGCTACTGACTGCAAAACTGTGAGGACTGATAACCCATGAAATTACCATCCTAGCTAGTGCAACTGCAAATTTCTTTTTTTTATTTTTTAGTTATTTAATTTATTCTCACCCTCACATACCCTTCCCCTGCATTGTTTGCCTCAGTATCATGTTTGGACAGATTTTGTGTCTTAGTTAATTTTTAACTAGTTATTTTGCCCCTTCCAAATCTTTCACCTTTGTGCATTATGTGCCCAAAATGTGGGTGAAAGGACAGGATATAGGCTTTTCTATTCTAATTTATAGGCTTTCTTTCCAACTAATCACCGCCAATAGAGAGATGAACAAACTCCAAAGCAGGGACTGTTTTGAGATTTGCCTGTGGCACACTGTGTGCTCACAGGAATAACAAAATTTACCACTCATCCTCTTGGCTGAGAGCTTGAAGAAGAAAGCCTGAAAAACAGGGAGCCGGACAGAGAGCACCTGACACAGCAAAAATACCGAAAGGCCACAGGACAGTGTGAAGAATGCAAAAAGAGTGTTGTCCTAGAGCCAGAGAGAGATAGAGAAGCAGGGGGCAAGAAAAAAAACCAACAAAAAGACACAGGCTACAGGAGAAAGGGACGACCTAAAGGATGGGGACAGGGAGCCTCTCAGAGCAAAACAGCAAAGGAAGGTACAGGGCAGCAAACAGAACCCCAAAACAGTCACACCAGCATGGGAGAGAGGGAGTCAGGGGAGGGGCAGGGAGGGATCGTGACACACAAAAGGGGAGACTGGGCCCTGAGAGCCCAGGACTCACTGCAGCTCCTGCTGTCAGCGCTGCCAGGAGAATTTGACTGCTCAGACATGGTTCTTCTTCTTTCTCCCCTCCCTTTCTCTCCTGTAACACCGATCACTTGGGTGTCCTCCCCCAGAGAGGATACACAGGTGTGTTCCAGTTCTCTGTTCCAGTTCCTAGACATGTAGCCTTGCATGCTACCCATGGAAGTAGGACAGAGGGAAAGAGAGAGAAAATTATGAGCGGGGAGCAGAAGAGATGGATTGAGAGAGAAATCAAATCAGAGGAACAAGGGCAGAGACAGAGAGATACAAAGATGGGGATCAAGGCAGAGGGATTAGGGGGCAGTGGCGGGGGAAAGAGACAAGAGATCAGGACAAAAACAAGGAGAAAGGAAAACAAGCCCTGGGCTGCAGGATGGGGAAAAGAGGCCAGGGAACAGCACACAGGGGAATAATGACAATATGAGCCGGGTAGGGGGATGTGGTGAGGAACGGCAGGACAAGCAGCAGAATGGAAATATGCAGACTAAATGTTAGATAGAGGATGCAGGACTGAAACAATAAGAGGAAAGAGACAGGGAGATGGAGGAAAGACAAAAGCTCCACACCACAGGGTGGAAAGGGAGTAATTAAAGAATAGGGACAGAGTACCGGCCAGAGAGAGGTGGAGAAAGGCAAAAGATTGCACAGACTACAGGGCAGAGGGAGGCATTCAAAAACCAGGAACAGGGAGCCAGGCAGACAGCCACATAGAAAGGGGAATGGAAAAAAAACCAGCGATGGGCTACAAGACAAAAAGGGAAGAAAACAGTGGCAGGGAGCTGGACAGAGACAGAGAGAGACAAATTGCATAGCACTCCAGGACAGACAATGTGGAATTAAAAACTGGAGAAAGGGAGCCAGACCAAGGAAAAAGTCCACACAGGCTACTGGGGGCTGTTAAAGAAAATGTATTTTTAGCTAAGAAATTTAAAGAACTGAAGCTGCTAAATGGCAGAACCAGGCCTCGTCCCTAGTATAGCCCTAATCCAAGGCTGGCTTAAAACCCAGTCCAATTAATCAGTGGCAGAATAGAGAAACAACAGATAATCAACTTGTGTATACAGGTGCTCGCAGAAACACCGGTGTTTTCAGAAAAATTGGTATATGTGAATAGGAATTGCTTGTTCAAAGTGTGCTTGAAGGAGTGTGTGAGTTAAAGCTGGCAGAAAGAAGACCACGATCCAAGGAGGAGCTTGGAACCGAGGCAGAGACTGGAACTGAACAGGTAAATCAACTGGTGATGGATTCGCAGAACTGACAGGACCAAAGGAAACGCCTAAAAACTTCAGACGTTGACTAATGATAAGTGTATGTAAGTTGCGCTGCATCCCTTTGTTCTCTGCCACTCACTGGAGTGGTGGCCCAGCTCTGAGTTGTGATTAAAGCAAACCTAGTGATACCCACGTCTGTGTACATTTATCCTTTAAAAGGGGCAGAGAGAGGAATTAAGAACTGGGGATGAGTAGCTGGACAGAGAGGGACGGATGAAAACAAAAACTGCTATGGGGTACAGGTGAGAGAGGAACAATTAGAAAATGGGGGCAGTGAGGGGGACACAGAGATGGGGAAAAGTAAAAAGTGTTGGGCTATGCAGCAGAGAGGGAGTAATTACAAAACAGGGATGGGAAGCAAGGAGGAGGGAGATGAAGAAAGGAAGGGGGATTACAAGGGGGGTGGGGGGGAGCTGGGGAAGGAGAGGTGGAGAAAGAAAACTGAACAGTGACATTGCTATGAGGCCAGGAAGGATCACCCTGGACAACAGGGACAGGGAGACAGAGAAAGAAAAAATACTGATGGGCTACAGGACAGAGAAACAGTGAAAAAAGAAAGGGAGCCAGCGCCAGGCAGAGAGATAGGGAGCAAGGAAAAACAGCCAGGGGCAATGGGGCAGAGGGAGGGAGGAAGGAAAAAACGGGGAGACAGAACCAAACAGAGGCTGAAAGAAAATGATAGGAACAGGCTACAGCAACAAGAGGGAGGAAGGAAAAGACAGGGACAAGAAGCCAGACCCAGTGTGACACTTAGAGGAAGCCCAGCAACAGCTAGATGGCAGAGAGGGAGCATTAAACAAACAGGGGCAGGGAGCCCAAGAGAGAGAGACTGAGAAGTAGAGAGGGAGAACACAACAAGCCACAGGGTACAGAGGGAAGGAGTCCAAAAGAGGGGCCAGGAGCCAGACTGAGAGAGGCAAAGAGAGCTTTGACAAGAGAAAGGTACCACTTAACGTACTCACTGTTCCTCATCCCAAGCGAAGGTATACAGACAACATGCTTCTCCAAAAGTACTCCAAAAGTACTCCAGAAGTACAAAAGATACTCTTAAAGAGTATCACGTTTTCCTACCCCATGCTTTCATGATGTCACCTTTAAAAGCAAACAAAAAAACCCATCTGTTGTGGTGTTGGCTCAGGAGATTTCCGTGCCCAGGGGAATCTGGGAATTCCGCAGTAGTAAGTGCTAGTTTGGAGACAGACCTTTCGAAAGGTTCCCCCCTCCCAATGCCTCCCTGGCCCCTACTTAAGGATATTTACCTCCCGCCCCCTCCCTTGCATATCTCCCTGGTCCTAATACTCGGCCACCCCCAACGAACACCCCGCCGCCCCCCTCCCTCGCACCCCCACCCCACCCCCCCCGCCCCTCGAACGTCTGCTTGAGCCCCCCCGCCCCGCGGCCCCCCGGCGACACTCCACCCCCCTGCGCCGGACACTTTTCCGACGCCCCCGGACATCTCCTCGGCTCCCTGTCCACCCAGACGCCTTCCCGGGGCCCACTCCCGACCCCGCCCCGCACCAAACGCTTCCCCTAGCCCCCCGGACATGTCCGATCCCCCTGCAGACGCATCCCCGGGGGCCACCCTCGCCGCCATCCCCCCAGACTCTTCGATCTCCCCGCCGCCCCCCCAAACCCGGACCGTCTCCCCGTCCCTCTCCCCGGACCCTCGCGCCGACAGATCCGTCCCGGGCGGGCTCACCCTCACTGCCGCGCCCACCGCTCCGCGTTACCGTCCGCCTGATCCTGTCTGGCCGGGGCTGCAGTACCGACATTTGTTCGCCAGGTGGCAGAAGCGAGAGCAGCAGCGACGCCCTCTGCGCATGCGTGGGACAGGGCCCGCTCCCGGGCGGTATCCATGGGCGGGGTTTGTGTCTAGGGGCGGGCCTGTTGTGGAGCACTGCCGACCTATGGAGTGCGACGTCTGGAGGACTGATGGGCACTTCTGGTGTCCAGGAGGACTGACGCCCCATAGAGTGCCACTTCTGAAGGACTGCTGCACCATAGAGAGCGGCTTCCTCGAGGACTGATGGGTAGCTTTGGTATTCTGGAGGACTTCCGGTCCTTAGAGCGCGATTTCCGTAGGGCTGGTGGGCACGTCCGGCGCCTGGAGGACGGCAGGCTCTTAAGAGTGCGGCTTCCGAGGGCCACCCGAGACTTGTCCCAGGCGTTTCCCGGAGACTTTTGATCTTTACCTTAAGAGACCCGAGATCCCAAGCAGCAGCCCCTGACTCTTCCGAGGAAAGTATCCGAGATGCTTTTTGCTGTAGAGGAACCTCCCTCTTCCAGGATCCACCCAAGACTCCTACCAGGTGTCTTCCAGTGTCTTTTGACTGATGCTTTATGGTCCTGAGATCCCAGGTAGAAGCCACACATTCCTCCAAGGAAGCAACCTGAGATATTTTTGTTCCTTGGGGGAAAGTCTGTCCTCTGGCATCCACCCAAGACTCATCCTAGGCATCTAATGGTGTCTTCTAACATCTGTTTCAGGGACCAGAAATCCTGAGTAGCAGCTGCACTCTCCTCCAGGGAAGTGATCAGATATGCTTTTCTTCCTTTGGAGAAAGCACCCTTGCAGGATCCACCCAAGATTCCTCCCAGTCATCTCCTGGAGTCTTTTGACCTCAGCTTTAGGGACCAGAGATCCTGGGCAGCAGCCCCAGACCTGTCCAAGGAATCTACCTGAGATGGTGTTGGGGGTTTATTTTCAAGGGAACTCTCTCCTCTGGAATCTACCCAAAACTCCTCCCTGGCATCTCCCAGAGTCTTCTCACTTCTTAGGTTTTAGGGACCTAAGAGCAGCCCCAGACTCCTCCAATGAAGCCACACAGCATGGTTTTGCTGCTTTAATGGAAACTCTTTCCTATGAGACCTACCAGAGAGTCCTCCCAGACATGTCCCAGAGCCTTTCCACCTCTCCTTTGGGGATCAGAGATCCCAAGTAGCAGCCTCAGACTCCTCCAAGTCTCTGCCTATTCTCTGCTTGCACCAAGCAGGGTGGTGAGGACCGAGGCAGAACAGGGGAGGGCAAAGGGGTCTGACCTGAATGGGGACACAGCTGCAGAGCCCTCCCGTCCTCCAGTGCCTCGAGAACCCAGCTCTGGTGCCCTGGCCATCCTGTGGCAGCTGCTTGGTGTCCCTCAGGTCTCCATTGTACTGGCAAGATGTGCTGGTGCCAGGCACTGGGAGAACCTCAAGGCTGGGCTGTGACTGGCTCTGTCCTGGCAGTGACCCCCATCTTCCAGGGCAGTTTGGCAGGCAGGTCTGCCCCGGGGCACTGTGACTGTGCTGCCCTCACAGTGGGTGACAGCAGCATCACACACAAAGCCCTGGGGAGCTGCCTCAGAGAAGGGAGTTGCACCCCCTCCAGGTGCTGGGGGACAGCATTGCATCCTACTTTGCCACCCATTTCCCAGTGAGAACAAACCAAGAACCTTCCTGCTGTCCTACTCAGCCTGGGGCCAGACCCAAAGCACTCCCCAGCTGGTGGGAGGAAGCGATACTGCAGATGGGGGTCCCTCACATCCCCTGAGGCACATGGTCATGGGGGCTTCATCCTCTGAACTTCTCTGCTGCATTACAGGTTGCCACCAATGCCACAAAATCCCCACTAGCAAGTATGCCTGGGAATAAAAAAACAAATCTGTGTTTATATATATCAAGGTAGTAGAAATAATTATCAACAATCAGCTGCTGCAGCAGTTAGGTTAAGATTAATATTCATCCCCCAGCAGCTGGACACCTATCCAGGGTCCCAGGGATGTCTGCAGAGAAGAGCCAAGAGCTATGCTGAGGGCCACAGAGCTGTACAGCAAGCTAGCCCACACGCACACCCCAGCACTGCCGCTGATAGAGGAAAGGTGGGAAGCAGAAGGTCTTCCCTCATTTTTCTCTTCTCCCTTGGACAATGTACTTCTTATTCCCTGGGCTTTTTGGGCATTTCTTTCTTTTGTCAGTTCTAGGGCTTTCCTTCCCTCTCCTCCACCGCAGCTCCTTACCACATTGCCCTCCTCAAGGTCACATGCAGAGGAGGTTTAAGCATCCTCTCAGACCGACCCACCGCACCATCCTGTGTCTGAGCAGGTAGCTCACAGTCAGCCTCTGTCTATGCCAAGAGAACCAGCTCAGGGCTGGACCTCTCCCACTCCTTGCTGGTAAGAGCAAGCCAAGAGCACCTACCCCCTGCAGTGCCTGGTCTTCTGCAAGGAGAAAGTCAGTCTGCCTGGACATGCTTGCTCCAAGGGTGCTGTCAGGTACTATACAGACTATATATTATATAATTTATGTAAGCACTTTACTCAAGTGTGTCAGCAATGCAGCCACTACAGGGGCAGGCGGAGCCACGTAGAGCTGCACACAGGAGGCATTTCAGTACCAGAAATTGCAAGAAAAAGAACAAAATAGGCACAAGGGACTGCAGAGAAAGAAGCAGGACATCCCACCTTATACACATCAATGACTAGCAAATCCAGGAGCAGGACAAGCAGCACCAGAACAGGTGAGATTCCCCCCTTTTAGAGAGTGGGTAAATAGCACAAAAATGTCTGTGTGAAGAGGAAAAATGGAGCAGCCTTTTCCAGTTCTGACTTCTTTCACCAGTGAGCTCTCCATCCTGAGAGCATCAAGGCCCATAGTCACCAGTGCCAATGGTATGGCATCAGTGCTGTGAGTGGAAGTGTGTGGCTTTTTCCTGCATTTACAGTATGCCAAAGGGAAGAGAGGGAAGAGTCCCGCTCAAGAAATATTACGGTTTGCTTGTTTCTGCTTGTTCTTTTGTAAGTAACTTCCCTTTTCCTTTTAAAAGAAGGCCACTTGTTTACAGAGCAAAATGCTTTCTCAAAGTTGAAAGAATGCCTATCACAGTTAAAATAAAAAAAAATATTTTTTTTTTAGATTTAATCAAAACATTTTCTTTATCACCTAAAATGATTTTCTGGAAAGGATGCACATCCCGCAAATATTGCCCTTAATTCTGTAATGGCATTTTCCAGAGTGAGAAATCAAAATGTCTTTATGTGCATGCTGTAGCTTCAGCCAGGTAAGTATTCCATCTCTGCTGACATCACCACTGACACCATCACATGGCCAGCTGCCTGGGTGTCTTTCTGTTAACTATCCATCAAACATTTTTTCTCTTTCTGGTACCTGTCCTACCTTACATTTGTCTAATTCTTGGCCAGATTTCCTCTACTGACTCTTGCCAGTAATTCAAGTCTATAGTCGTCTCCCCGTCCATCCTCCTGTGTTCACATGCACCTATCTGTCTCCTGATCCCATGTCCATCTATGTCACTCTGATTTACAGGTACAGTTTATAGTCAGATGAAAACATTGAAATTTTTTTTATTATTATTTTTATACATGGAATGGCTTTTGGTAACCCCAGGTGAGAATTTCTCCTGACCCTGCCTGCAGGCAGGTGAGTTTACAGGAAAGGCACTGGACACACTTGAAGTCCTCACAGGACATTACCACTGTGTTGTGTTCTGCTCTAGCAGGGGTCGTTGAGAGGGAAGGTATCAGCAGGTACAGCTTAAGTCCTTGGTGCCTGAGCAGAAAAATAACCAGCGCCAGGCTGCCCAGAAGATGCTTGGCCTCAGGGATGACAGTGCTCCTTCATGTGAGACGATGTCTGATTCCCTAGCAGAGGTAGACATGATCCACGCTCATTTAAAGTAGACCAATTTAACTTCTTTCCCCCCCTTTCCCAGGCTCAGCTTCAACCCACACTCCTCCTTCTCATTAGTGCTGCATGGCACACTTGGTCCTGTCAGCCAAGCAATGAGCAGTGTAAGCATCAGGGTCAACGCAGCATCTCATGCTTTGCCTGTGCTCCTGCCTGGATCCTCTGCAGGCTGCGTCCCCCTTTTTTTTTTGGGGGGGGGGGGGGGGGGGGGGGGGGGCGGGCAGTGGGTTGACCCTGGCTGGCAGGTGAGCCCCCACCAAGCTGCTCATTCCCTCCACTCAGCAGGATGGGAGAGAGAACTGGAAGGGCAAAAGCAAGACAAAACTCTGGGTCAAGATACAGACAGTTTAACAAGGGAAGGAGGTAGGAAGGGACCTCTAGAGGTGACTGGGTCCAAGCCCCTGCTCAAGCAGGGCCACCTACAGCCAGCTGCCCAGGACTACATCCAGACAGTGTTTGAATATCTCCAACGTGGGAAACTCCAAAACCTCCCTGGGGAACCTGTGCCAGGGTTTGGTCATCCCCACAGGGAAAAAGTGTTTTCTGACGTGCAGAGAGAACCTCCTGTGTTCCAGTTTCAACCCTCTGCCTCTGGTCCTGCCGCTGGGCACCAACGGAAAGAGCCAGGATCTGCCCTCCCTACACTCTCCCTCCGGGTATTTGCACACACTGATAAAATGCCCACTGAGCCTTCTCTTCTCCAGGCTGAACAGTCTCAGCTCTTGCAGGGTAAAGGCCCTATTTTATGCAGCTGCATGTAAGATCAGGAAAGTGTGACATCATCTTCTTGACATAACCAGTGTTAAAGAAGATCAACTCATGGATATCTGCCCTTATTTATGGCTTCTTATCTATCTGTCCAACTCTTTATCCATTTACTGGTCCTCACCACCATCCATTTCATTGTACATCCCCCAGCAGAAGGAACTGAATCCTGGTGCACTCTGCCTTTGTCAGTGTTTGTGGGACAAGACCAAGAAGAGGAACAGCATAAATGGAACTAGTTTCTCAACTCCATTTCTTGGAGGGAAAGCACTGTTTCAGTGCTGATGGGTGTCCAGGAACAAATACCTTGGTATGTAGGGTGGATAATCCATGGACTGGGGTGGAAACAAGCCAAACAGACCATGTGTGACATTATTCGACTCTAAATTTCGAGCACTATCTCATTCTGCCTGACAAGTTAACACTGAGACACATTTAAACAGCTACATGTTGCTACTGGTAAAGTAACAACCACTCAGTGTTATGAGTTAGACTAGCATTGCGCATGTACATGCTTACGATGTCTCAGCTTAGGAGATGGCTGAAGAATGATGGTGTATTGTAAATGCACTAACATGATGGCAAAAAGCTGCCTAAGCATGCCCTAGGCATGTCTGACATCTTAACTCCCAACCTCATCCCATTACATACTGAAGGCATAAATAATTACACAAATTGTAGTCCAGTGGTAAAATTTAATCCAAAATACTTTCACCAATTCTGACATTTTTAATGCTGTGAAGCATACTACAGGAGTCCATCTAATACTAGAAACCTCTACTTCTTGGACGGAAAGAGTGTTTTCTGCCTGGGTAAGACTGATTAAAATAACACACAGTTCCAAGTTGGTGCTTGTTTTATTAGAATCTTATATAATGACTTTTAATGTAAAATGCCCGATTCATGACACTCGAGGATCAGAATCTTAAAGCTTGTGGCCCTCTTTCCAAAAACTCTAGGTTGTAAAGAAAAAGACATTCTAACCCAACATTTTCGGAACATCAATTTGAAAATGTAAACAAAGTAGAATTTCATTTAAAACATTTAATAGCTGAGACAAGCAATGTGAAAAGCTGAATTACAAAAGAAACAATACAACCCAACACTGATGCTACAAGTTTACCTTTCCACAACAGTCAGTACTTCCAGGTCAGTTCTTGCCACCAAAAAGATGCTGTAGTGGCGAAAAGATTATGCTGGGGAAACAACAAAAAGAGCACATTACACTTAAAATGCTTCTCTGAGAATCGTAATAACAAGGTAATTTCTGCCCACCAGAAAGACACAAGCCTAGCACAAAATAATACAGAGGACTGAAAAAACAGAGGTAACAGAGTAACTTGTGCCATAACAGTCTAGTCTCAATAGTTAAACAGGCTGGCATACATTATGATAAACAAGGAATTTTATTTCTTCCAAAAGTAACTTACCTATCAAACAAACAGTTACTGCCAACATTTAACTTGTGCTGTGCAGTGAACAGACTACTCTTGTGAGATACAGCTTCAACAGCTTTAGAGCACTCTGTTAGTCAGCAGTGACCAAAAACTGTTTGCATGGTTACTTTATTTCTGTTTGAAATGGTGTCTGGGAATCAGAGTCACAAAGGCCACAGCTGCCAAATGGCCAAGTAAAGGTCATACATACCTTAACGGGACTGAAGGTCTGTCCTGGGAAGGCCCTGCTAGAAGGGGGAATGTTTAAGTCCCTTAAAAATTGGGCTGGAGATGGCACTCCTCAGGTGATAAAAGACACTTTGTGTAAGGGCTGTGATGGAGGTCAGTAACCCTCCCATGAGGAGTTTTTATCCCAAAGACTGCTCAGAAAAGGAAATTTGTTGGGAATGTTGCATCTTACTACAAGACAAAACGACATCCTTGAATGTTCCTTTGCCTTGGGAGACCTTGGTTTAACCACAGAAAACAGGTACCCATTCTTAACAATAATGTAGAATGACCTGAACTGCCAGAATCGGGCACAGTCTAACACAGGCTGGGACACAGCAGGACTGCATCTGCTTATAGCCTCAGTATTAGTACCTTCTCCAGAACTTGGAGAGACCTCTTCCTTCTGACTCTTTGCTTGAGAGACCTCTTCCCTCTGACACTTTGCTTCCTTTGTTTACCATTTGGTCCATTTCCTGCAGCAGCTGCACTGTACCCTCAGCCTGACTGGTTGCTGTTCTTTGTTCAAGGTTAGATTCTACAGGTCCCCCTGTAAGAAACAGCAGCAAGAACAAAACCACAAGCTTGCTCTCTCCACGCTCCCTGCACGCCCAATGGCAGACCCTGAAATGAAGAGGTAGGTCCAGACTGACTGGCACGGCACCTGGGAGGTTTCAAAGCAATCACAATGCAGACAGATCTGGAGGTAGGCTCCCATCTCACAGTCCAGCTCTGAAGGAGCTACGTAGCCTAGCTCTGTGGGTGGGAATTCATTATGTGGCAAGAGTCAGCCAAAATCATTGGTGACCTGCTGCTTTACAGTGGTTGTAATTCCTAACCTCACATACTGGAAAATATCAAACATGATTTTAAAATGAAAACTAATACCAATCTAATCCTTGCAGCTTTTGATTTAATATGACCAATTTGAATTAAAGAATCCACAAATTCCTTACTTACAGAAATTCACTTGGTTACAGCCTACAGTAAGGGATGCTGGACTAAACTCACAGTCATTTTCTTTGGAGGTATTCTGAAAGGAAAAGGAACCCAAGAACTGTTACATAATATGATGTAACATTCATGTTGTATAAAACTCTATTGTACAGGATATTTTTATTTGTTTGCTTTCTTTGAGAAGTAAAAGGCAAGGTCTACTCTCTTGTTCTGTGATTATTTTTTCCCTGCTACTATGAGGAGTTTCTCCACCAATATATTTCTACCCTGCCCTCCTCAGGAGCTTCACAGGCCTAACATAAAGCTGTAATTCATTTAGTAGACTTTAACATATCAGATAGTGAAAGAATAACAGCAGCTATAGCGTAGACAGAGATTCAAAAAAACTTGAACAGAGGTGCTGTGGGAAGCAACAGCTACTGGAAAATACAGGCACCCAGGCACCTGGACATGAGCCCTGCTAAGACACAGTCATAGGAGAGAGAGTAATGGAGAAGGGACAAAAGTGTAAAGTGTCAGAAGCACAAGGTGAGCCAGGAATACCCATTAGAAAGGCTAACAGTAATACAAAGCACAGAAAACCCAAAATCAGCATGTAAGCTTCTTTAACAGAGAATAAACCAACTGTGTCATGGAAAGAAGATACAAGAACAGCTCCACTCCCCGATGCTGTTCCTCTTGCACTCAGCTAAGGTTCATGCAAAATTCCAAACTTCAGATGGCCTGAGATCTTTGCAGTTTAGTCTCAAGAGGATTAACCAAGTCAGGAAAACTGCGGTGACAGGCTGAGCTCCTCTTGGTTCTCTTTCTTTCTTTGACTTCTTCTGGTGCACTTGGTAAGTGAAAAGATGCATAGGCTCATTTCCAATGACCCTGACCAGACAGCCTACTGTCAAAACTGCAGGACTAGAAAGCATTTGGATAAGAGCTGAAAATGCAATCTATTTAACAGTCATGTGGCTGTGGCACTTCCATGCTCCTCCTTCAGAACCAAGTAGAAATGTTGTAAAGTCAATCCTATGGGTACTAAGTAGACAGATTTCCTTCATGTTTAATGAGACCTTTCTCTTTTTGAGATGCACACTAAAATACCAGGTGGATTTGGATCCAAAGTCATACACTGCTGACAAATTGAACAAGAGCCCTGGAGGAAGGATCAGAGGAATCCTGAGAAAGTACAGGAGGTACTAATATATTTTTTTACTAAACCTAATCTTTTTTCTCATCCTGAATACCAAAAAAAAAACCAAAAACAAATGGAAAGCAAACCAAATGGAAAGCATGTCACAGAAGCACCTGGCTCTGATCTCCTAAAAATGCACATAAGGGTGACATCATCTGCATATGATTTCAAGCAGTGCTTGTGACATCTGGTCTGATATTCATGAACACTACAGTTTGTGTCTGGACAGCCCTTTCAGTATAAGAGTGCCCTGACTAGTGCAAATTTCAGGGACAAGCATCTGTTCTGGAGAAGGTTCTTCTCACCTGAATTAGTATTTGCTGAATTGATGATACATTCATCATAGTTCCAGTTTACCTCGAAAGAGCTCAGGTCCTCCCCCCACATTAGTTAACACAATATGAGATTACAGTGATGTCTGCCACCTACCACATTATTTCTCAGGATCCAATATGCTAACCTGGAGCTCTTAGCTTTCAGGAACTCTAATGTTTGGGAAACTCAGCCACTGTGCAAGGAACAGAGGCATTCTGGGGACAGTGATTATAACAAAGTGAGGAATAAAGCTTCTTTCAGAAGGACGACCATTATCCCACCAACAGAGTTTAGAGCACCCGAGGAAAGAAGTCAGAAGCCCTGTCACTAATCCTGCAAAGGTAAGTTGAGTGGGGGGAAAAAAAAGTGATACAAGTTTTAGAGACAAATAAGCCTGCATGTTTTAGAGAAGTTCTTCTGTACTGCATGCTCCTGAAAACTTCCCAGCAAGTATCCTTCCTATCTTGAAAATCCAACAAATCTGTCAAAAAACCCTCTTCTGAAAGGAAGTTTTGGGCTTATGAAAAGGTAAGGGCTGTTTCAATAAAGGAGTTTATCTGTGCAGGCTGAAGGTAACCATGCAACTAGCACCACCTGAAACTGCAGGTTATTGTATATGCAGAGAATCCCTGCAAAGCAATTATACTGGGATTGGCCCTTTGAAACCAGTCCTACAGGAGCAAGCAGGCCTTATGCTCTGGCGATCTCAGGTTTCAAGCAAGCTGACAGGTGAGTTTTATGTAAAAGCTCAGTTATGGAGAGGTCCAAAAGCTTCCTGAAATGGAGGCAGCATGTCATCATGCAGAAACATGCAGAAATCCAGGTATTTGATGCAACTGTCCACCTCCCAAGGAACAGTGGCAGAAGAAGCTGTTCCTTTTATCCTACCGGGCAACCTTCTTTGTGGGCAATCCCAAGAAGAATGAGTTTGCCTCCTCAGAAGACTCACTCCCAAGAGGCTGAACAAGGAAAGGGGCAGGAAGGCAACAGTGTGGCAGGGATTTGAACTGAATTTAGAATGGGTATCAGTAGTCAGAAAATGGATGAAATGCACTAGGACAATTGGGAGGATGGGCAACAGCCAGGAGGAGAACAGGAGCATTAGGGAAGACCCTGTTAACCAAAAGGTGTACCTAACAGAAGCAGCTCTGTCAGAGCAACCTTTTAGCCTGTGGGCTAAACCAGAAAGAATCCTACAAGGTCTCTGGAGAACAGTGGGTTGAGAAAGCAACTGCCAATCCCTCTGGAATAATGCTGTTGTAAATCTGCCTTCTGATGCCATGGTGAGAAAAGGCATGACACTGCTCCGAGAGAGAGATGTTGGCAAGGCCATCTGCACAGAGAAAGGACACTGGTGGGGAGTGGCAAGTACTCACACCAAAGCCAGTGTCAAGGTGTCAGCACCCACTGTTGGTCCCTCATGGAGTTCTGCACGAGGGGGCATCTGAGGTAAAAAGAGGACTGGAGTCTTGAAGACAGGTAGGGCATCCTTCAGGCTCATATCTGAGAGGCTAAGCTCACCCCTAGAGCTCATAGCTTGACAGTCAGAAAAGTTTGTCTCGTCTCCCTGTAAAGCTCATCCTTTGGCTAAATTTGATAAGCAGGAATGACAAATATCTCTATGCAGGTGAAAAGGGAAAAAAATTACCTGAAGGCATTTTTAGGCTTGTCACTTTAGGAATCTAGAACTAAACAGATGCTGTTGTCTCTTTCTGAATATTCTGTAGCTTACCATTTCAAATCCATGCTTTGCTTTACTTGTACAGTGAACACACTCGGCTCCAGCTCTAAAAATAAGTGAAATAAGAAAGAACTGAGTTTACAAAAAGGAAGCAATATCGTAAATGGCTAGTCCAAGTATTTCACTAGAAATGATGACTTTAGTGCCTCTAGCCAACAAGACACATACCCTTAATCTGCTTTGCACTCATTCCAGTACTAGCTTTCTGCTTTTTCCAGTAAAACCAACAAGCAGTTGAAGAGAAAAAAAGCGTTACATAACATGGAAAGGGGGATGACCAGCAAGTTCAGAAAGGCTGTAAACCCTACAAGGTTACTGACACAAAGAAAAGGGCAAGTAGCAAAGAACCATAGGAAGATCTTAAAAGACTCAGTCATGGAGCAATAAAATGGCAGAGGAAACTGTCCAGAGAGGTACAAAGTGATGCATGTGGGAAAAAATAATCCTAGTTTCACACACAAAATAGTGCTCTTTGAGCTGATCGGTATCACTGGTGACACCTGCAGATTCTGATAGCTCTACACTCAATAGCACCCCAAGAAAAACCAAATCCAAATTCTCTGTGAGGACTTATGAGCAAAAGAGCTTGTCCAAGAAGAAAAAAAAGATCAAGTGGTAGTTTGATTACAGTAGGAAAACTCCTTCCTGGGGCAGGGCATGGAATGCTCAGACTGATTGAGCTCTTCAGTCTAACAGAGTAATCAGAAAAAAGTAACAGACGGCTTGAAGTTGAGACCTCACCAATTCAATTTACTTTAGAATTGTTAGCTGTTTCAATCTTAACTGCTAGAGCAAGACATAGGACTAAGAGAAAACTGCCAGACTGGATCATGAAATAGCCCTTTCTGGCCTCATATTGTATGAATCTACAATTCATGTGTTGCCTGGCAGAGATGCATTCTGGATCCTGGTGTCATTCTTTGCTCATTTTAAGCAGTTCTGTTGTGATTAGAAACCGAGGAAGGTGGAGAAAGCCAATGAAAGCACATTTGTATGAGCAGGAAAAGAACTGGCTTCATACTTCTCCTGTTATAATCTATGCATGAAATGCATTTAGGAATTGGGTAGAATATAAGGGAACAAGGGAGATGATCTGACACAGTCATTACACTGCCATGGATGGGGAGAGGTAAGCACAAACACATCTGATCACAATGCTGGGTCTGGGACTTTCTGCCACACTCTTGTGAGTATTAAGTACAGGCACGCATTTTCTTTTTTTAAAAGCTACGCTCTATGAAAGAAAGAAGCCCGCTAGACTGTAAGTAGTAATGGGCCTGCCTCTAAAAGGTAGTCAGGAACTAAGCTTGAAGTTAGTCACCATGAGTCAGCATTGCACCATCATGCTGAAGGCAGCCAACAACATGCCAAGCAGAACTAGGAAGAGTCTTGCCAGCAGCTTGAAGGGGTTGATCCTCTCTGCTCAGGGCTGCTGAGGCCAGTTAGTGTGCTCTGTCCAGACTGGGCTCCCAGGACAAGACTGGGACTAACTGAGGTGAGCCCAGCAAAGGGCGACAAAGATGACTAAGGGACTGGAGCACATGTTGTATACAGAGAGGCTAGGAGAGCTGGGACTGTTCAGCACAGAGAATGCTCAGGGGAGACCTTACCAATGTACACCTGATGGGAGGGAACAAATAAGAGGGAGCCAGGCTCTCAGCAGCACCTTCTGGCAGGACAAGAAGCAAAGGGCACAAACTGCAAGACATGAAATTAAATCCGAATGCAAGAGAAAACTCTTTGACTGCAACTGTGGTCAAGCACTCCATCTGGTTGCTCACAGAAATTGTGGCATCTCCACTCCTGGAGTCCATTCAAAACCTGAGGGGACATGTCCTGGGCAACCTGCTCTGGCTGACCCTGCTTAAGCAGGAGAGGTTGGACTCGATGATATCAAAGGTATCATCCAACCCCCATGAGTCTCTGAAATCACCAAAAGAAGTTCAGCTACCAAACATAAAAGATGTGAAAGATGGAAAAAGATGTGTGGTGATACTTACGTGCCCACACAACATGTGCAATTCTGTGAGGCTTTAAAGCACTTTGTAAACAGTAAGCTCAAACGTGTTTTGCCATCAGACTCAAGCAGAGAGGTGGCATTCATCAACTGAGACAGAGGAACAGGCTAGGAGGCAGCTAGGAAACTTCCCAGTTCTTTCTTTGTCATCCCTGGCTCAGATGTGCAAGCCGGTACACTGCTTTGTATAGTTACTGAGTTCGCATCCTGCTGTGATTCTACAGATAAAATTAACACAAAAGAGTTAAACAGGAAGACTCTAGTAAAGGGCACAGGAACCTGAAAGCATAAGACAACTCTTCTCAAAATACGGGCAAGGCTGCTTAGATTCTGTCGCCTATGGAACACAAGGAAGAAGACAAACGGGAACGAGTATTACAGAAGAACAAAATATGAGGACGGTACAAGAGACATTAAAAATATTGGTATGTGCTCTGAAAGACTATTTTGTAGTCAACTCACCTACCCATACTTGACTGTGGGCATGAGACCTCTGCTCTGACTTCCACTCTTCTCCTCTTCACCATTTCTTCCACTGCGATACTTTCTGACACTTCATTTCTTCTCTTGACCTTCAAAACATTGCAAATGGTATTGGAACTATTGGATTTTGACTTCTCTATTTGAGAACAAAAGCCAATTAATATTCATATTTTGCAAAATTGTTCCTGTTTATACAACGGAAAAAAATTATTCATGAATAAAGTATTAGTGGCCTTATTCACACACAGTTTAAGCAATGAAAGGCCATCCAGAGAATTATGGTCAACAGTTTTAAACAAGAAATGCTGCTTTCCAGGACATCTTATTTGCTCCATCTTCAGAGGAGGGCCTACAAATGTAATTAGCAGGAATGTAATGCTAGCAGAGACAGTGGGATTTTCTTTTGAGGAATTTGGGGAGGACTTCTTCACTAATTCACTCCATCTTCAGACACCTACCTGTATTGAAAACAAACATACCCTAAGCTCTCATTAAACAAAAACTTCCCATAGAAGCCTAACTGTTGTTTATGACACATACACCATCGTGGAAATCACTTCATTATTCTGCAATATTGACCTCATACAGACTCTCACAGTGAAGATACCATCGTCCAGCTCAGCTCAGACTTGCAGAAAACAGATTTAACTGAAGCCAGCAGGGCTCTCAGGTCCCGAGGCAGGACTTCAAAGTCTGATGGAATTGACAGGACGATTTCTTCCAACTTGGATGGTCCTGGGTGAGAATTCAGTGCCACCTTCCACTGCCTGACACTCAGAAATAAGAGAACTATAGCATTGCCTATATATATCTATTCTACTTCTCCAGACTATTTAGAATACAGCTTTAACAAAGAAACAAACAAAAGCACACACACAACTTACAATTTCATCACTGCCCTTGTTTACTTCTTTACCTGGAACAGAAGATTATAAAACTTGGTGAATATTTGATGACTGGACTTTCTTTAACCACCTTAAAAGTATATTTTAGCATTGCACCTCACTTTCTGACAACAAGCTAAACTACTGAGAAACAACACCGGACTTGTGTTTGATATGTTAAAATTAAAAACTGCAAATACAGCTCCTTCAAAACTAGGATTCCTGGCTACGAACACCACATGTTGATGGGACAGGGACAAGTGCTTTTCTTAAAAAAGTCAAAGATGTCTTCAGAAGAGAAGAAGGAACTGCAGAACTGTTAGCATCACCCTGTGTTTTGGACAACAAATGGAAGATGCAAGGAGAGCTGGAGCATAGCCTCCACAAAATATTGGCCAGCTAACCTCTGATGCATGGCATCCATACAAGTTTTCCCGAAGAAAACCCCCTGCCAACAGAAACTTGAAACATCAGTGTGTGAAAGTAACAGCACATTATGTTTTGCATAATTTTAGAACAAAAACGTTGTACAACTATCTGCAGAGGGCAACTAAATACTGGAGCAAGGTGGTCAGGGAAGTGAGTGAATTCTCCATGTTTTGAAGTTTTTGCATCCAAACACGGCAGATTTTCTATGGGATACTAAATGCAAGCAAATGGGTAAGACTAAGAAATGACCACTTGTCCATTTTATAAAGGAGACCAGCAGTCGTAACAAAATACAGCAGCTGTTCCCATGGACCAACAATCAGAACAGGAAATAGTAAGAATAAACACTTATAGTTTTCACAACTGGGAGGTTAAATGTGGAGTCCCATAGAGGTCTCAGCTGCAGCCTGAGGCTGTTCACAGAAAACCTGGAAAATGAGATACTAGTGAGGTGGTAACATTTGCTAATTATACAGAAGACATTATTACCATTATTACTATCATTATTTAGAAAAACAATGCATTCTTTCTTTAGGAAAACAGAAACAAAGAGTGTGAAGTTCAACATCAACAAATGTAGTCAAGCACAGGGAAGAAAAACCTGTGTTCCATATACATGTGCTTGCTTCAGCTCCAGCCCATCAGACTAACATTAAAGAATGAAGACTGGCAGCCACTGGACATTGCTTTGTAAAAATACTAGCTGATGAGTAAGCAGCAGTTGAAAAGGGAAAGAGAAATTCAGGAAAGTTTAGAAAAGCAGTACAGGACAAAAGAGAACACACTGTTCCGCTCTATTTCAAATCCATGGTACAGCCATACCTGCATGCAGTTTTAGTCCCTCTAATTCAAAAACACAGTAGGTGAAGTGAAAAACAAGACACAGATCATACATGTTTCCAGAAATTATCCAGACATAACCATAGTGACTTACCACAAGATACGTTTTGCTGAAATGAGTTCAGTTCTAGATACACAATGCAAATGTAGGGATAAGGCACAAGATGGACATTCTCATGTTTGAACCTCATCTTTGATACTCTCTCCCATTTACTCAAATCTGAGAATGATGATAAGACTTAAGAACACAGCACCAACATTTCAAAGGGGGAAGAGTCCTGGCAATGTTTTCTTGTAAAGCTTTGGAAGTCATACCACATTGAACGTATGTACAAGGGAGCAAATACAATCTGTTGGTATGACCTTTGTGGGAAAACACCATTAACACATTACAAGAAACACTCCAGGTGATACTCTCCTATCAGTTGCTTGTATTAATAGCACTGCATTTCCTTATCTGTATTTGACTTCAGTCCTGACATTATCCCACAAGAAAAAACACACCAGTCTCTTCCAACCCTATTAATAAAACCTCATCAGCTTTCCTAAAAAAAAAAAAAAAAAATTATTTTCAAAATTATTTTTAAAATTGAGATGGACTAGGATTCATAGGAGTAGCATCATTAAATTTACTTCACAGTTCAAAATGGGAGGAATAGGATAATTGACATGACAGCCATCACAGTTACAGACATTCTTTCCTGTAAGTGCAGTTCTGACACCTAGGAGCTCATGTATGCAAAAAAGGACGACTCCTTACATGTCTCTGATCTCAGGAATAAACAGGTAAAATGAATACCTTTAGTCCATTTGCTAGCAGAAACTAAAATCCTGAGGACTGGAGATGGAGCTCAAGATTTTCCTAGATGAAACATTTGACACAATCAGTTCCTTTAGGGGATGAAATTGCTCATTTGAGTATGGCTTCAAGGACTCCCGCAGCTGGTGATTAACTAAGAGTTATGCTACAGTGAGGAGCCCGACACACAGACTGCAGGACTACTCAACATGCCGTGCCTCTGAGCTTGCAGTTCTCATCAGGGCCCAGTGCTGGCTGAGCATGTGGATAGACTTCCAAGTCCCAGAAATATAAGTTCATGAATCAAACACTCCTCAAGCACACAAGCAAAACTGGCTGAGCTTCAGTGAAGCAAACCAACAATGATAAAGAAAATGTATTTTTAACTAAGAAATGTAAAGTGCTGAAGCTGCTAAATGGCAGAACCAGACCTTGTCCCTGGTATAGCCCTAATCCAAGGCTGGCTTAAAACCCAGTCCAGTCAATCAGTTGGAGAACAGCGAAACAACAGATTTCAATTTGTGGGCACAGGTGTTCTCAGAAACACAGGTGTTTTTAGAAAAAATTAGTATATGTGAATAGGAATTGCTTGTTCAAAGACTAAGTGTGCTTGAAGGAGTGTGTGAGTTAAAGCAGGCAGAAAGAAAACCACGATCCAAGGAGGAGCTTGGAACTGAGGCAGAGACTAGAACTGAGGAGGTGAAACAACTGGGAGAGTCAGGTGATGGATTCACAGAACTGACAGGACCAAAGGAAACTCCTAAAAACTTCAGACATTGACTAATGATATCATAAGCATATATAAGCTGCGCTGTATACCTTTGTTCTCTGCCACTCACTGGAGTGGCTAGCCCAGCTCTGAGTTGTGATTAAAGCAAACCTAGTGATACCCACATCTGTGTAAATTTCTCCTTTAACAACAAGGCTTTGTTCGTTTAGGTGCTTCCTGTCTGACCATGCTCTTGGCTACTTTGTCTTCCCGGCAGTAACAAGAATAAGTTGCTATCATAAGTACCAGCTTCTGACAGAGAAAGATGATGATCTCGTTCTTGGCTGCTATTACAAAGTATGGCAATAATGCAGTCTTCCAGGAGTAGGAGGGAATGCCTTGGAGGCAGAAACACATGGGTGCTCATTACTCCTGGGCACCCAGACTCACCAGCCGTCCCACCATAGGACTGAAAAGGCTTCTCACTCAACTAACTTTTCAACAAGAGCCTCAGGAGAGTAACTTCTTCTTAACCCTTTACAGTACAGCAACTACAACAGAAACATTAATTTACAGTTACCAATTCTTTCATTTATTTATTGTAAATTTAAAATAATAAGCTGCAGAATATGCAGCAGACATGGCTAAATTCTGTCCAGTTGTGGAAGCAAGAAGAAAGAGGTGAAGGCTAGCTGGGCCATTGATGCACTCTGATGAAAAAACATGTAGCAGGAGAAGGAACCTGTAGTAAAGCTGCTGGCCAGAATAATGCAATCTCAAATACCCCAGCACTTACATACCAGAAGTCAAATCCCCAGGAAACTAACTACACTCAACAAAACCTGTGCATGCAAATATTTGAATATTAAGCTTCTATACACCTATGTTGTGCACAGCTTTTTAAATCGCTGTCTTTTGATAGGAGGCCAGACTGATGACAGCTAAATGCCTCCGCAAACTTTAGGGAAGAAGGAAAAAATCTGGTGACTGGTCCCAAAGGAGTAAGGGGGATGAGCAAAATCAAGTGAATACCGGGTGGAAGACACTGGCTTCATTTTTACGTCTAGATGACAAAGACTATGTTGAAGAGGTGACCAGGATAACTGGATGACAATCCTGCAAGCTTTGTGTCTTCAAAAGCCTGTCTGGTCTTCCAACTATTTCAGCTCAACTACTGCTTGTAAAACTCACTCTGTGAAATACTTTTTGTTTCTCTCAGCCATCTATGTGGGTGCATAAGCATATACTCACATTTGCTCCCACCCAAGAAACTTTTATACTCAACATCCCTCCAGGCAACTTAAGATTTCATGGGAACACCATCCTGTTCTCTCAAGTGCAAGCTAGAGCTTCTTCCTGTACAGATTAAAGATGGCTTTGCAGGTAAGAGGCTCATGGATGTGATTTAACCCCAATGTACCTAACAAGAAAACTTGTCTCTGCAATATTCTCTACTAGTGGGCCAATCTTACTGAGCCTGTAAGGAGCATTTTACGTTTTACTGATCTTTTGAAACAATCACATTAGATGACTTTATCTATACACGTTCATTTTCTCTGGCTAAATCAGATTTGGAACACAGGGGTGTTTACCTGAAAGCACCGCAACACATTCTTTCAAATCAGTTCTGTGGTGAAGGCAACAACTGAGGAGGATCTACACCTAACTTAAAACTGCAAAGCTCAAAATAGTTGAGCTAATAGACATGAAGGTCAAATTAAGCAATGCCCAACAGAAACAAATAATGGAATCTTTTCTTTTACAAGTAGGGAAGAAAGGATACATGGAAAGACAGTGAAGTGGTCTGTAGAAAATGGATGTAAATCATCAAGATTTCCAAGGATTACTCGAATTACTTCCTGGAGAGGCCAAAAAAAGAATGGAAGAAAGAATGTTAACAATATAGCAACAATACCACTGTGAAATACAGTTTCAAGGCTTGGGAAGAAATTAACATTACAGTTTGTATGAATCATGGAAAAACAGGTTCTATTTTGCTTTTCCTCCTCCCCAACTTTGCCCTGCTCCCTTCCATGACCTTGGAGCAGGGGTGCTCAAACTATGGCCCACGGGCCGGATACGGCCCCTCAGGGTCCTCAATCCGGCCCCCGGTATTTACAGAACCCCCCTGCCCCGCCCCCGCTGGGGGTTGGGTGGGGGGGAAACCAAGCAGCCGCAGATGATGTCCTGCCACTTCATCCGTGTGCCAGCCCCCTGTTTAAAAAGTTTGAGGACCCCTGCTAGAGTGCACTGCACTAACAGACTCATAGAAATTGCAGTGAATGAGTATCTTAACCTTGAATTAACACAGAAGCATTAATATGGGGAGTGGAGGTGTGCTTTTATCAAGTTTTACATGTAAGAACTCTCCTTTTTGCCAGCAAAACGCATGTACTACTGACCTGTCTCAAAAATAAACATAGTCCCCTTTTCCTGAATATTGGGCCAATTCAGTTACAAAGGAACTGTAATTCAGCCCCAACAAACACCTGCTTTACAAACAGGAAACTTTTCCAGTAATATCTTTCAATATTTTCAAAAGTGTAAAAGAAAAAAAAAACCTAAATAATTTTCTGTATCAGTTAAAATCAGCACATTTTCTTATATAATATTTATCATGCTATTATTGCACTCTGATTTTTTTTTTTCCAAGTACCAGGAGCATTTTTAAGCAGGCAGCGTATTTGTCTGATTTCCTAGGGAATGGAAGGGGCTTTCTTCTGTCTCAGGAAGAAGATGACAACAACAGAATTCATCGGTTGCAACCAAGTTTGGTCACAAAGTAATGGCATCATTAAAAGAATGTCCACTGGTTCCACTAGCTCCACAGTTATGAGGAAAGCATGTGCAGTTGAGCATAATATTAGCCGCTGTCAAGCTAGCTCACCAGTACTGTCACAGCTCCTTAAAAAACAGGAGGGTTTGACAGCTCGTCAAGCCTGAGAAACTAAAAAGCAGTGGTCAGGTCTGGGACTGAGTGCGAAACCATGCGAAAGTGCTACTGTGGAATGAATCTGAACAGGAATCAGAAAAGAAGTGGAGTGCAACTAGCTCAACAAGTGATAGTTTTCATTTGTCCAATTTTAACAGTCAGTAGCATTTTTGCAATATTTCAAATTAAAGCATTACTCATCTATGCTAATGCTGCCTGTTGATTACAGTTTTCACTTACATTACTTTTTTTCACCTTCATAACCTCCAGAGAAGGTCCCCTTTACTCTCACTTGAAATGTTGCATTTGACAAAATGCCCTCAGTCCCATAACAAACAGGAGAATTGCTCAGTCTAACATTCCGCTAAGGTTCATCTCCTACCTCTAACTCCTTGACAGCACTTTCAGTGTTGTCGAGATCAGGAGCACTGTGAAACAGAAAGAGTTAGTCCCACCCCAACCAAAAAGCAATGGAGCTACATTAATTGTAAGAGTTTAAATGACAACAAAACATCATTTACATTGTACAGAGAAAATACTTAGCAGGCAGATGAATTCCTAATTTATTGCTTATAAAAAACATCCATTATTCCACAAGAACTGTTTCTTGTGGATTTTCTGCCCACTTTGCTTGTGTGAGGATACAGCAGATGAGAAATCAAATCTTTTCAGTCGATTCTCAGTAACCTTTAGGACTGCTTTTTTGACAAGGTGCCCTCAAACCAGCACCTCTGTCTTCCAGTCTATCATGATGCCATTCTACTCAAGGGGCTAAAAGAAGGAATCGGCAGGACATGTCTCTTCATCCCCTCCATGGTGCAAACCTGCAGAGGAATGGGCCTTCACAGCATTGGAGCTAGGCCCTGTAATCCTGCATCAAACTGTATTCCCAGCTATTAACTACATCTTCTGTAAGACAACTTCTCAAAAGTTGTTCGCTGCTAGGTATCAGCTACCAAATGCAGAGGGAGACAGAAGTTCTTCAAGAAAATCCAAACCCATTAAACAGTA
Source organism: Falco peregrinus (assembly GCF_023634155.1). Lineage (NCBI taxonomy): Eukaryota > Metazoa > Chordata > Aves > Falconiformes > Falconidae > Falco > Falco peregrinus. Next base: position 57,615 of record NC_073724.1, read on the forward strand.
AACAAATCACACACGTCACTTGGAAATAAGTAATCAAAGTGGAGTGGAGTGTAAGGAATTACGGCATGCAAGTATTCTGCTATATGGTTTTGTAGGCAGCTGTTCTCATACCCTCCACATTCAGGGTCCCCAGTCAGAGCTCAGGCAGAGACAAGAACTTTCCTTCATCTTCACAAAGGCTCTTTCCTTGCTTGATACAGAACAAGCCAATGAAAGGAATTACACAGCACACCCACAGCAGAATGACAGATATCACCAACCCAAGACTTAAGCTGTGGTCATGAAAGTCTTCGTGGATCAGCAGGGAAAGAAAAGTATGATTCTGGAAGGGATGCTGCCATGCTGATGCAGAGAAGAGGGTGGAAAGAATGGAAGAAAGCAAGGCACCATCCAGGGTCTCATGACAAGGATGTCTGACCTGCTATCTGACTGTGGGGGATTCAGCGGTTGGGTTGAGGGGCGCTGAGGATGATATCGGGTAGTTGATGGAATTTAACGTGTTGTTGGCAGTTTGACTTTGAGACAGTTAGAGAGAATGAGTTGTTAAGGATTAACTCAGGTTACAAATACTTTGTATGTCCTGCTAAGCTATAAGTTAAGCACTGGGCAAATGCTTTTGTTCAGAAAAGGAACTTCTCAGATGGATGGGCTGATAGGAAGCTCATCATGTGCAATGTGCTCAGCAAAACTAGGGGAAGGTAATTCCAGCAGGGGGAGATCATGATCACCAAAACTCATTGGCCACCAACTCAAAGAATCCCCCAGACCCAAAAGAAGCTGAGGCTGAGCATGCGAACAAATTAACAAGAGAAACGAGATAATTATTTGACAAAACAGGAAACAGAGTACTAAGTAATGAAGGAGTTAGGTAACTTGTAACCAATGAAGGCTGATGTCTTTGTATGCGAAACTGTATAAACAGTGTAAAGTTTTGACAATCAGGGAGCTAAGCATTTGAGGTTTGCCACATAGCTGCCTACTTTGCACAAACTAGAATAAAGAAATAAGGAATGCCTTGACTCAGTGTGTGAACTGGTGCTGCGCATCGGGTAATGAACCTGCTTACAGGACAACAGGGAGGAGGGGATGATTACTTTAAGCCTGCAGTGTAGAAATGCCGAAACAGACTCATCTTTAAAGAAGGCAAGAGCCTTCATTGTTACCTGGTTTTCCCTAGGGATTCAGGAGACCTTCAGTGAAGATGATGTCACTCTAGCAAAAGCCTGCGTACATATGTATATAATCAGCTCTATGATCAGCTGGGATCAGCTCCTGCAACTCTTTCGATGTTCTTTTGGGAACCTGTCCTCAGATTGGTCACCATCTTATTGTAGGGAGGAGTTTCACTTCCTAAATCTGCAGGCTGACTGACAGCATTGCTTTGGGCATAAGGCTATGTATGCACTTAGGACTTACTCCTTTACTCTCTCTTAGGAACTGGGAGTGAATCCAGGTGTTTTGAACAAGTACCCCCTACTCACCATACCCATGACACAACAGAGAAGAGTTTCACAAGTTTTGCTGTAAAAGGAGTTGCTTTTGCTATGTTTGACCATGTCGATGTGAAGACTGGCTTGAATTCCAGAAGTTATGACAAAACACAAAAGGTGTGGCAGAAGTCCTGTTCCCTCAAGTGTAACAATGAATTGCAAGGACCGATGTTGCAATGCACACAAACCATGAAGACTTGCAGGGGCAATGACAGACTGCCAAACCCAAAAAAACTTACACTCTCTTTACTATCAGATCAAACACCTGCAGGCTGTTCAGAAACATATGCGTGCTACTGGCAGTGCCTTTCAAAGGGGTAACACTGACAAAAAGAGCTTACTCACAAAAGAGAGCAATGTTTCAAGGACCGACTGAACACTACTACATGACACAAGACACACAACACACCTTCCTCTCCAAAATCAACACAGAGAACAAAACAAGGAGGAAGGTTAATCCTCCTGGGTATGACCCTACTCCAGCAAAAGGCTAGTAAGCAAAGCCAAAGAAACAACTGTGCTTCAATTCATCCCAAAATAAAGCCGTTCAACAGAATTTCAAAAAGCCAGCCTACTTCTATGAAGGAGAAAGGAGACAGGCATTGCACAAGATTTAATGTAGCTTCCAGTCTGGAGACAGCCTAATTGGCATGACGTTCATAGCGCTTTCTCTTCCATTCTTCTGCAGCTAACAGTCACTTCCAGAGTAAACCCAGGCTCTGGCAATGCCTGTGCACATCTGACTGCCAAAGGGAATTCACTCACTCTCATAAAACCACTCCACAGGCAGATGCTCAATGTGTCATTCACTTCCTATGCCATTTTAGCCCTGCTGCAACCTCACTGGCATGAAAACAGGGGTTTCAGGATGACACAATGCTGTTCAGTTTCTCTGATGCAGGGCTACTTGCTGACTCAAAAGGATGACAGCCCTACTTTCTGCATGGTAGCCACAATCTGAAAAGAGGTTTAATCTCAATGGTTTGTAAGACTTCCCAAAAACCTCAACCATCAAGCACCAACCTTGAACTGCTGTCTGCTGGTGATCACTGCCTTGGACGTACACAGGCAGCCAGATTATGCTGAGCCACTGCTTTGTTTTTTTTTAATTAATGTTTCTAAATACCATCAATATTAAGTATTTATCAGAGGCTGAGACAGCAACAACTCATAAACTTTCAGACCAAGTTTTGAGCTCCACAGAGCACTCCTTCTGCAGGACACAACCTGCTCTGGAAAACTACCCTTAAACCTAAGCAGCTCCAGCTCCTTTTGCCAGAGCAGCTCAAACTTCTGCGATTATTATAGGTCACAGCCTCCAGAATTCTGAGTTCCCTCTCAAACTAAAAGCTCTAGAGCTTCTTGAGTGAGCTCATCAAGGTTTTGTCCACTCACAAAAGCACTTCCCTATGTGTCTTGAGCAGCAGACACAAGCAGATTCCTCCAGGGCAAATACCCTCTGGGAAAGTATCTTTTTTACCTCTAAAAGATCATCCTCTTGTTTTACATCTTGTCCATGTGACCAGACTACTCAGTACCCTGTGCTCTGGTTACTTTCTGGCTACTAACTAGAACTTCCTATTTGAGGCTTACCACACAACTGCTACCTCCCACAACCCTCCCATTCATTGTCCCCTGCACACCCAGGGGCTGTCTTCCTTTCTTTTCCTTGTGTGCCACCAGTACCACAGACTGAAATAATCTCCCTTCGCTCTCACTTCTCAGGCTTGCCACTATAGTGCTTTCTAGAAATGGAAAGGAGCAGTTATCCTAAAAGTCCTCTCTGCAGGACCGGCATGTTGTTGTTTGAGAACAGGTTTGTCACAAACACATTTGAAAGAGGAGTGGCAATAGAAAGAGAACCTTGCGAGAAAAAATCCTGAGAGCAGAAGAAACATCTACCGCCAGAAGCCAGTGAGAGTTTCCAAAGATTCTTTCCTTTCTACATCCACGCTTAAGTGCCAGATTGCAAGGCCAGCAAAAGGCACATTGCTAGCAGCAGACAGCCCAAGAAACTAGTACATATGTTGAGCGCAGAGCTCCATGGCAGTGCTGGTTCTGACCAGGAAAGAGTTAATTTTCTCCACAGTAGCATCACTGGGTCTATGTTTTGGATTTGTGCTGAAAACAGTGTTGATAACACAGGGATGTTTTAGTTACTGCAGAGCAGTGCTTACACAGTCATAGCCACTTCTGCTCCTCACACTACCCCACCAGCAAGTTGACTGGAGATGCACGAGAAGCCAGGAGGTGACAAGGCTGGGACAACTGACCCCAACTGACCCAAGGGATATTCCAGACCAAAGGACGTCACGCTCAGCAGAAAAACTGGGGGAAGAAGAAAGAAGGGGGGATGTGTGGCATTATGTTGTTTTTCTTCCCAAGTAACCATCAGGTGTAATGGAGCCCTGCTCTCCTGGAGATTAAACACCTGCCTGCTGATGGGAAGCAGTTTCTTCACCAAAAGAGTTGTCAAGCACTGGAACAGGCTGCCCAGGGAAGTGGTTGAATCGCCATCCCTGGAGGTATTTAAAAGACTTGTAGACATGCCACTTAGGGACACAGTGTACTGGTGGACTTGGCAGTAGTAGGTTAAAGGCTGGACTCGATGATCTTAAAGGTCTTTCCCAACCAAAATGATTCTATGATTCTTATTCTGCTTTGCTTGCATGCACAGCTTTTGCTTTAGTTACTAAACTGTCTTTATCTCAACCCACAAGTTTTCTTACTTTTACCCTTCCAATTCTCTCCCTCATCCCACTGCAGGGCAGTAAGCAAGCAGCCATGTGGGGCTTAGCTGTCATCTGGGGTTAAACCACTGCAAAGGCTCTAGACCTTCTCAGTTAAACACAGTATTTCAAAATACTGTCAGTAAAAACACCCTCTTTTTCCACTGAAAAAGCATGAAATCCACACATGGCAGTGAAATAGTGGTTTTTGCAGCTCAAATTACTCCCCCAGGCCAACGCTCATCGTGTGCAAGCTCAGTAGCAACTTTTATGTGACCATTTTCATGGTCAGTGAAAGAAAGCAGGAAATGAGGAGCCCCCAAGATCTGAATTTAAGGTCTCACATTTAAGTAACTCACTGCTACATGCAGTCATCAAACTGCAAGTTGACTTCTCAGTTTTAACATGCTTACCTGCTGAAGTTGCCATACCGGATTTTAAATTTGTATACAAGCCTGCCTGCATGAAGAAACCTTGTTTCAGGCAATGGGTAGGTAAATGGTTTCAATGACATCTTTCTCCCTGAATGCCAGCCTAGGGAAGCAGGAGAGTCAAAAGGTAAATTGCTAAAACCCTTCACCAGATCTCATTGCATCATAACAGAAATACAGATTACACAGAGTTTTTCCTCTTAGAGGACATTTGCAGAAAGAACACATTTCCTACCAGTATCTCCTACAGGTCACAGAGAGGCTGACTCAGGTGGCCGTTCCAGTAAAGCAGGGCATTTTTCAGCAGGACAGACCGTGAGCTGATGGTCACCCCGCCTTCACCTGCGCTGCTCTGGAGATTTCACTGTGAAGGTCCCCGAAGCTTTGCAGGCCTCTGGCCCCGGGTTCTGGCAAGCAAGCCCGGGCAGGACTGTGTCCCAGCCCGTGACGGACCCCACTGCAAGGGACACCCCCGACTGCTGCGGACCCCTGCCGCCCCTGCGGGTACAGCCGGAAGCACCTTGTTTCTCCACACACACGCGGGGCGGTTGGTCGGGGCCGGGGCCAGGGCCAGCGGGGCCTGCTGGGGGAAGGCCGGGACCCGCCTCGGGCACCGGCCCAGCGCCCCGGCCTGCCGAGAAGGGAGATGCCGCCGCTGCCGCCTCCTCAGACCCGCTGCTGGCCAGCGGGGACCCCGGATTGCCCACGTCCCCGCTGAAGCAGACAAGCCCCCGCCGCCCGTCCTTGCCTCCGGCGGAGCCGGACCATGACCGCGACCGAGGCAGAACCGAGCCCAGCAGAGCGGCACGAGCAGCGCCGGCAGAGGGCCGCGTCCCCCAGTGGCGCGGAGGTCCGGCCCCCACCCCGCACCGCCGCTGAGCGAGGGGCCGGTGCCCGCCTGGGCGGGGGCTGCCGGCGGAGGTGCCAGAGATGAAGGCGGCTGCAGGCGAGGACGGGCTTTCCTCGGGGTGCTGGTGGCGACGAGGGGCTGGTGGGCAGGACTGTTGGACACAGGCGAGCTGGCAACCCCGCGTCGCCGTGTCCTTCCAGTGGGTACAGCCCTGCCCTGGTGCGAGGGGAAACCTGTGGCTGGCACGTTCATGCCTTGAGCTCATAGGGTGGGTCAGGGCGCGACCAACTCCTGGCCATGTGCACCGGGACATGGCCAAACTCCGACCACGGGGGACAGGGAACGGCCTCTGCGGCATCTCTGCGGCAGGCTTCCCCATGGGGGTGCCAGGGGGTCTCCTGGCCTAGCCAGAGATCCCTCTGTGAGGGTACCTGTGGAGGGGAAACTCTGCCAGCACACCTCAAGCAGGACCAGGACAGCTTCTTGGTGAGCCTTCTGATCAAGGAAGACCCTGTTTCAGAGACCCCAGCCACATTTGCTCAGCAGGACATCGCTGCATTATTCCTACAACGGGACCCCAGCTGCAGATACAGGGTGGACATGGCATGGCACAAAGTGCACTGTTTGCCCCAGCTCTGCAACTTCCTTTCAGTCCTGGCGCAGGGGTTGGGGGGGCCAGAGGGGCAGGACATGCTGGCTGCTGGAGGTGGCCAGGGCTGTGCTGCAGAAGTACTGTTGCAGGTGTTGAGGAGGCTCCAGGAGGCATCAGACCTGCCATGAGGAAGGCTGGAGGTCAATCCTCAGCTGCTACAGCACCTCCTTTTCTTCCCTTTCTGCCCCACAGAGCTCCTTGCTGCACCTCCGCTCTGGGCTGCCACCACCCTCTGCTCCAGGTCCCCACAGCCACATGCTGCTCTGCACTGGCTGATGCTGGAGCTGCACTCCAAGAGCGGTTTGGCTTCCAGCGCAAGCCCAAACATCAGAGGAATTGGCCTTTACCTTGTGGCAGGTCTTGCAACTGCTTTCAAAGTCAACATTAACTCTGGTGCCTAATGACAGTCCCTTGATGGTGGCCCTAGTTGCTCCCAAATTTCAACGGTCAGGTTTACTTTTCCAGGGTTTAGGCACCTTTCTTGCAAAGACTCCCAGAGATTTTTTCATTCCTCTGCTACACACACAGAGGGCCACAGAAATGCAACAGCAGCAGCATTAGTCTCATCTGGCATTTTTGAGGGGAAACATCCTCTTAAATAGCTGTCTTGGGCCTTTCTGGCAGCCATGTTTTACTTCTAAAACAGACACAACCAAAAAGCCCTGATGATCAGTGACCAAGATGAGCAATGATCAAAAAAAAGCCACTTTATATCCCGTGAAAGCCTAACAGCAACATTTGTAGGAAAACCAATGTCCCAGTTAGTTCTCTTGTGCCAACCACAACAGACTTTAGTACAGAAGAAGAGGCTTCTAATTAACTAAATAAAAACCTGAACAAATAGCAAAAGCAGACACTGATCTGCCTCCTTGGAGCAGGATAGACAGTTTCCCTTCGCTCTGTAAAGGACTTCCTTTCCATCAAAACGAAGAGGTCCTTAATGAACCACGAGGCAATCACTGCCCACTGGCTTCTGATGGCAGTCCAGCCTGGGGAACTCAGCTCAGACAAGCACTTGCACCACTTTGGTGGTTCTAGGGAGCATCTGGACTCTCTTGCCTCTCAGGAAAGGTCTATAGATCCCAAACATCATTCTCATAAAAAAACCAAACCAAAACAAACTAAAAACCAGAAAACAGTGTTCATGTCAACCTACAGGGAATGGGAGGGTCCCTACAGGGAATGGGAGGGTCTTAAACTTCTGGAATAACAATTTGCATTTGATTATCAACAAAAAAAAAAACCAAACAGCAGAGGGTAAGCAGTCGGGAGACAAACAAAGGTAACATAGAGTCTCAAAAAAAATGCTCAGTCCTGGTGAGATCCCATCTGCAGTACTACATCCAGTTTGGGGCTCCCAGACAAATACATTACTTAAAAAGTCACTAACACATAGAAGCAAATGAAGTGGAGGCCACCAAGACTACCGGGGCTGGAAGTATAGGATGCCTGAGGCGAGGTGCAGGGAACTGGGTTAATTCAGTTTGACGTAGCAGGGGCTTGTGGGTATGCTAATCGCTGCCCTCAACTGCACAGAGGACAATGCTGTGTACTTTTTAGAGCTGCATGGTGATAGGACAAGAGGCAATGGGCACACACTAGAACATAGGGAATTCCAGCCAGGTCCATGAGGGAGAAAAACTACTGTGAGATGGCTCACATAATGGAACAGGGCCCAGAGAGGCTATGGGATCTCTATCCTTGGAGGCACAGGAAGCTCAACTACAGGAGGGCCTGAACAACCACTTCTGACTGAACCTGCCGGGAGTAGGCTCCAAGTCCCTTCTCACCTGCGTCATTCTGTGATACGCTTTCAGCGGTTAAGAGAGTTCCCAAGAAAACCTCAGCTACATTTCAATGAAACCAAGTGAGTGGACACACGCTGCTGCACACAGCTAATACCACGTGAAAGGAAAACCCCGTCAGGAAAGAAGGCTACAAAGAGATGGCCAGTGTACTGGCAGGTAACTGACGATACTCCCAGGCCACGTTCCACACTCCCTCCCTCATACACGCACACCCTCCACACTCCTCACCGTACGCCATACCGTTGTGTGGGAGAAAAGGTGGCAGGCCATGTCCCAGAGGGACGAGTCTGTCAGGAGGATGACCACCCGGTTGGCTTCCAGCGGCCCGGTGCTGCAGAGTGCACACCCCTCACCGCTCCAGGCCGCCGGCGGGCCGCACCCGCCAATGGCAGCGCGCCTTGCTCGCCCGGCCCCTGCCCCGCATCGGAAAGCGGAGCCGGCGGGGGCGGGAAATAGAGAGCTCACAGTGCAGCTGCAATTGGCTCCACCGTCGCCCCTTGCCCCGTTCTGATTGGACAGTCTGCAGGCACTGGGTGGGATTGGGTGATTCCAAAAGCGCGCGTGGCGGCTGTTGCTCGGTTATGGAGGCCGAGTGGTGCGCAGAGCACGGTGAGACGGGTCTCGGTCTCTCACCCGGTCTCTCACCCGGTCTCTCACCCGGTCTCTCACCCGTTCTGCTCTTCTCCGCGCTGCAGGGTCCCTCTGCCTCCTGAAGACGGGCGTCCGCGATGGCCCCAACCAGGGAAAGAGCTTCTATGTGTGCGGAGTGCGGGGCCCTACGCCCTGCGGCTTCGTCCTCCCGGCGCAGTAGGTGAAGGGCCGGGGGCCGGGGCTCCTCCCCGGTGGGGGGCAGGGGCATGGGCACGCGCGCACGGCTGTTCTGGGGGAAGCCTGGTGCTGTGGCTGTAGTCGTAGTCTCATGTTCTTAGTCGCTCGAGTTTGAGCAGGCTCTGTAAGAGTTTTGTCCCAGGGTAGTTGTTTTTAGCTGTCGGTGTTCCTTGGCCTGCCTGTCCCGTCTTTATTGCCCTTTTCCCTTCCTTTGCTCTTGCCAGCGTTCCTGCCTCTCACTGCTTGATCCATGAGGGGTGCATGGTGGAGTTGCAAGCCCTGGTTCAGCAGAAGGGTGGAGATGAGTACCAGTAAGTTTCTCAAAGTGGAAACAAAGGTTTGCTGTGAAGGTTTGAACACTGGAAATTTTTTGATGGTGGCTGACTTGCCGATTCCTTCTAGAATTGAAGAGACTTATCTAGCCTTGGGGGCTTCACTTGGTCTCTTTCAGAGAGATTTTTTTGCTATTTTTATTAGCAATTATAGTCAATAGCATAAACCAAAGTGGAAGTTATAATGTTTGTTTTTAACAGAATTGAATGTGGCTTAGTGGCAGGACTCATCCAGGTCTCACGATAGTTGTGTCAAATTCACCAGTATTAACTCTGAAGTTCTTGCAGCAGTCCTGGTTGGCTGTGAGTTTCAAAAAAGATTGCATCCGAAGTCTTTCTGCTCCTAAGGTGCTCAAAGGTGAGGTGATGTAACTAAAAGAATAGCTGTTTCCTTACACACTGAAATCATAGGACACTTCTGAGGCTTTGAACATGGACAATATTTTTGACCAAGCAGGTTGGCTTTTATTGCTAAAATTAAAAAATGAACAACTCAAAGACCTAGGAATCTCTATCCGAAGAACAATGCTTTTGTAAAAAGCTTTGTTGGCAGTGCTTGTAGCCTTTTGTTAGGCAGAAGTCTGGATATAAAGTACAGGTCAAGAAAACTTGTTATGATGTTTTTGGTGCAAATACTTTTTAAAGAATGCTTAAGAGTTCCTGTACTTGCTCATGCAGTTCTGATCTTATTTTATTCATTGGTAGGTTGTTTTACCGATGCCTTAAAAGTAAGTTGAATGGGAAGAAATGGTGTGGAAGTATCCCATGGCAGGTATGAATGTTTAATTTGTATTACCTTATCAGCTTATTCCAGCATGACTTCTCATTCTGTATACTGTAATCACCTCTGAGGCTGCTTAGCTGTCCTCCAGGTGAGGCTTCTCTTATTCCTGAATTGTATGATGCAATCACTGTTCTCAAGTCTTAAAAGAAACTTGATCTCTGGCTGTCCTCTTTTCTTGAGGATGACAATGTTGGGACTTGATCCCAAAAAACCCACAGAAATGGCAAAGCAGAAACACAGCAGTTCTGGTTTGTTTTCATTGTAAAGTGTTTATGCTGATCCTGTTAAAATGACAGGAAAGATGATATTTGTAGAGAATGAAGTCTTGCTTTAGAAACGATGAGGTTGTATGTATTGTTAGTAGGCTTTAATAATTGGAATGTTAGCATTTACTCGCTTGTATATATTGCAGGATCCAAAAGCTACCAAAGCATCAGAAGCCTTAGAATCCCAGTCCAACACAACACCTCTCTTTAGTAGCCAAAGAAATCCATTCAAAGTGATAGACAAAAATGATGAACCATCATGCTGCAATCAAGTTAAGCAAGGAAACAGAGAGGAAAGTGAAGCAAAAGGAGTAAAAGCGGAGAAAGAGAGCATGCTGGTGTCATATAAAGAAAAGAAATCAATTTCTGATTCCTCCATAGAGAAAGAACTTCTAGAAGGGTTGAAAACTAAAGATAAGCAGTCCATGGAAAATAAGAGTGATCTGGAACTTGAGAGCATAGTCTTTAAATCTAAACTCTGCCTTTTTGAGACTGAGCAAGGGAAAAACACCCTTTGGGAGGAAGAGATACATGGTGGCAGTGGCAGGGAATCTAAGAAGTCTTCAGAGTGTGCAGATAAGGAGTCAGGTGGGAGATCAAAGTTCTTTCCACTAAGCCTTAGAAAGCAAAGTGCAAGTACCAAGCCTCCAGAGCAGGAGCAGTGCGGGGAGAAAAGCTTAAGCTGTGGGGATAAAGAAACCAGAGAGAAAGAATACATTGATAAGAAGAATGGTGAAATGAAGCCAATGTCTAAAGACAATGAGATTACCCCAGCAGTACCACAGTTGGTGTTCCAACATGCTGCCCTGAAGGGAGGAGCAGAGACAGTGCTGCCCAAGATGCAAATCAGACTAGGGCTGGGACAGTCTGTTGATGAAGTCTCTGGTGGTGACAGTGATGAATTAAGATTTGTTTACTCCTCATTTAGTAAAAGTAAACCTGATAAATCAGTTGAGGATTTGCAGTCAAGACACATTCCTTCAGGGAAGAGTACGCAGCAGACATCTTTAGCAGGAGTTGCAGTATCACATCACGTGGAAGGACCCCAGGACCATAAAGCTTTTCACAACCATCTTGTAGTCCAGCTGAAGCAGAAGAAGGTAACTTATTGCATGGTTTGGGGGTTTTGGGTGGGGGTGGGGTGGGTGGGTGTTCTATGTTCAGGGGGACTTCCCTTTACTCATGATAAGCATCAGGGTCTGGTATTCCCTCACAGCAGAAACTCAGAAATCTTTTGATGGTTTAGGAAGATGGGGCAAGGGAGGGAATTTGGCCTAGGCACAGGCTAGTTGTTTTAAGCCACATGTGAGACAATCACACCTAAGGTAATACAGCCTTCTGCATCTGGGGCTGCTCAGTTTCTACCTGCCTAAGGTTGTGTCTATCTTTTGCACAGCAAGTAATTTGCATAAGGTGGAGCAGTGCACAGCCAGCTTAACTTTAAGTAACGTGGCTCTTTCTGGTGGTGTGTCTTGGCCTTGTGGAGTAAGAGTGATCTAGCCATGAAAGCTCACACTTGACATGAAATAAACTATCTGCGTCTTTCCTTTTTTTGATAACTGCCGATAACTATGTTCCATAGGTTTTATTATAAAAGACCATTTGCCTAGAGCTCAGAACAGAACCTCAAAATAAACTGCTATTCCTGCTAGTATGGAAAGAAATGTGCAAATAAGTTGAATGTTGTGAGATCTGAGATGTCAAGATTTTTCAAGTACCTGTTCATCCTGTTTCATAAAAAGGGGGAGGCTCTGCATCTTTCCATCTCCTCTAAAGTACACTGTTTAGTTCATTTTCTGTTAAAAGACTATTTAATCACACTGAATAACTCTTACATGCTTTTGGAGATTGTATCAAAATACAAATTACTATGACTTAAGATTAGTGTTTTAAAACTTCTGACCTAATTGTTCTCTGTTGGCAGAGGGCTTGGTAAGCACACTCTGGGTTTGGACTCTATTTTGTTCTTGCAGAGTACATTGGCTACAGTGAATGTGCAGCTGCTGCCAGATAAAGGGGAACGGTTATTAAAGCAAGTGCAGGATTTGGAAGCTGCACTTGGTGCTCTTAATGTTTCAACAGCAGATACTGCTGAAAAAGGTAGGGACAAATGTTTTTGCCTCAGAACTTTGCAAAACAGTTTCTGGTACTGTAGTTGTTAATATTGAGGAAGTATAGCATATAGTTATATGTTATGTGGTCTATGTGAAGTTTGTCTGTTTAGATTCACTGAGGATGAAAATTGTTAGTTGCAAAATCTGTGTCTGGGAGAGGATGAACTGAATAACTCGGAATGTTTTCTATGAAGAGTGTTGGCTTCCTGAGAGAGTTTCCTCCCGTAGTGAGGACCCAGGACTAGCTCTGTTTCCAGCTTTGGCTACATGATTGAGGCAGGTGTCTATCTAAGAACTTGCCAGTGAAGTGTTAACTTCCTCTTTGCAATGTGGAACAATACTGCTTATGCATGTTTTGGCTACTGTGTCTGAAGGTTTCAGTTACCAGATAAAAGATAAGCAGCTTCCAGAGTGCTATTCCTGTAAAGCGATTTCCTAATTCTATTAACTAGTATTAATCAGCTGTGGAAGAGAGGAGTTTTGAGTTACCTGTACAATCACCTCAACTGGAGAGTTACTTTGTGATCATAATACCAATTGTGTTGATGAAAAGATGCAGTTTGACAACTCTGGAAATGGAAGATCTCTAGCAAGGAAGCAATAACTCACAGACCACTACACAACAAGCAGTCCCAATGTCTTATATCTGGTTTTAAGCAAGGCGGACTTTTCCAGGAAGGAGAGAAAAGCTCGCTAGTTTTTAACCCATTTATTCTTGGATGTTTTGATAGTTTTTTGAAATTAAAGACATCCTTCTTGTCAACGTTTTGAAAGCGATAAATCCTCTGGGAGCAGTGTGCAGGACTGACCTTGTGTTAGAACTAACCTGATCATGGTTGCAAAGTTCACTGTGTTGTTATAAACTACTTATTGAGCAAAGTGAGGGCCCTTCTCTGGGCTGTAATGCAAGGCTCTAAGGTCCATTGTGCAACCTGTTTAGCCTGCGCTTTTTTTTTTTTTTTTTTTCCCTCTTAAGGGGAGGATGGCACAAGCAGTGGCTGCCATGAGGAATCTATGCCTAACCCATTTGCCAGGGCATGTGGTACAAAGTTGGTAACACCACTACTACTCCAGGATCCTACAGCAAGGACCTCTTCAGACTCACACAGTTACCCTGCTGCTGCTGCTTTGGGTTCCAGTGAATATTATGGCCACAGTTTTGGAAGTAAGTACAGAAGGACTTATTTTCATTAAAGAGAACAGTGGTGAGAACTACTTCTGAGGTAATCCTGCAAATTGTGGATAAGGATAAGAGTACTGAACCTTTTTTGTTACTGTGAGCTGTGTACTGCCACCCAGGCATCTGGAGTCACTGAGATCAGTCTCTGAGATGAAAGGTCTGCTTGGGAAAGTTAGTTTTGTAAACACATCTCATGCATAATACTGTATCTTTCCAGTGAAATCTGGTGTGCAGAATCTATATGGAGGAAGACAGACAGAAGACCGAACTGGGGCTGTACACAGTGCCACAAGTGAGGCGATTAATCATCTTCACAAATCTCTAGAATCCTGTCCGACAAAGCAGACAACCACTGAAGATCCCTCTGGATTGAAGGTGAGTTGGCAAGGATGGAGGATGTCATGCTGATGAATGAAGTGTAGCATCTGGGTGATACCCTGGAGCATCCGACCTTTTCACATTTTTAAGTATTTCAGTTTTCATCCTGCTGGAAGGAGACACTCTCCATCCATTACAGTTGCTTCAGATTGCTAATACTGATGTTCTACCCTCCTGCTGTGGTGTCTTCAGAATATTTAAGGCTTGAATGTAGTAGTAGTAGTGCCTCAAAGCAACTAACCCACAACCATTGGTTTGTACGTGACTGGCAGAATAGGCAGGTGTTTGGTGAGAAACAGACTGAGAACCTTCTCATTGTTCTGTCTCCCAGTAAGCTATAAGAAATAGTCTTTGAAAGACGTGTTGCAGATGACTGAGTTCATGCAACCCAGCAGACTCCAGAGTAGTCTGTTCTGATCTGCCAAAGAGCACCTCTGTTGGGTGGTGCAAAACCCATAGTTGAGGCTACATGCAAGGTATTGGAAGGCGTATGCCTCCACAAGATGGCGTGTTGTTGTATATAGGTTGTATCACTTGTCAGATCCTCTTGGGACCTTTTCAGGCTGGGGAAGGTCACTTCATGTTTGATGACAGTGTGCAGTCCCTCTTCCTGTCTTAATTTTAAGAGTCTGTAGGGGTCTTAGGCTTGGTGAGAAAAGGGGAAGTGTTCTCAATCCCTTTCCTTGATAGTGATGCCTATTGTGAACAGGGTGCACTTTGGCTTTTCCACCTGAATGAGCTGCCTTTACATGCTTTTAGAGCATGGTGAGGTGCTAGGTTGGTTTGTCTATAAAGCATCAGCAAGACTGATCTATGGTACTGCTGACCTCCTGTCTCCAGTAGTTGCTTATCTTGGGTATCCCCCTCCATGTGGGAAAAGAACAGGTAGGCAAACTCCTTTTTAGTAGGATTGTAGGACAGTTCACCTGGATAATTTGGTAGAGGAAACAGAAGTGTCTGAACTTCACAAGGAGGTTCCTTAAAATCCTTTGTCTTGCCCTTTCAGGTTCCATTGCTGCTGCACCAAAAACAGGCGCTCGCATGGCTACTCTGGAGAGAGAGTCAGAGGCCATGTGGAGGGATTCTGGGTAAGCAACAGAACAGGAAAGTGGATTTTGGGGGCAGATTCATGGCAGCAACAGTTTAGCACAACTGTTATTGGAGGCCAATAACCAGTTATTTTGTAGGTGTGTCAAAAGGCCTTGTTTCTCTGTGGCCCTTGACCACCAATTGCAGCTATTTAGCCATTATTAAATAATATCCTGAAATTGTCAGGCACATATTTTTATTTCCTGGGTTCTTCAGGCAATTTATGTTGTGGTATGTACCTCTGTGTGCATCTCAGCTAGGGGGGCTCATTTCTGCAGACCATCACAGCTTCTGTGTGTCTTTCCAGCGGATGACATGGGCTTGGGGAAGACTCTAACAATGATTGCTCTCATTCTGGCCCAGAAGCAGCTGAAGACAGAGAAGAAAAAGGAGATGTTAAAAATATGGCTATCCAGAAATGGTACAGAAATGTTTCCATCATACAGTACATACATTGTGATGCAGGTGGCATTTGAAATGCCTAAAGTGTTACAGGTTAATGGCTCATAAACAGGCTCTGTGTGCTCACTTCCCTTCTGTAGGAAAATTCCACTGGGCTTAAGGTTTACTGCACTCCCTTGCAAGGCCTTTCTCTTGATCAGTGTCATTTGCTCTTTCATTGGATGTTTAGAATTTCCCCACTCATTAATTTATACTGTTTGGGGCTTTTTGTTTGATTAGTTTCCTGAACTAGTTAAAGCTAACATATGCTGTTTTGAAAAAAGTTTCGTAGTTATTTTCAACATATGCATAGTTCTCATAGCAAAAGGACTTAAATTAGTTACTACTCACCTCCCTGTTACTGATTTTTTTTTTTTCTTTTCCCCCCGTACAATTACTTCTATCTTATCCATAGAGATAAGGGATGTTCACATTTCTAAGGAGTATTGTTTCTGTGTCCACAACCTGTTACTGTCTCCATCCTCTTGGAACTGGTTGAACTACTTTTTTTCTGTCTTACCAAGTTTACTGTTTTTTTCCAGTGTTGTTCAAAATGGGAGCATTTCAGTTTCTAGAACAAGAATGAATGCATTTTGTATTGTATTCTCAGGAGAGATCAGGGTTAGTTCCTGAATTCTAACCTTTCAGCTTATCCAAAGGAAGTGCATGGATATGTAGCATACTTCTGAGTGGATAGGAGGTGATGCATTAGTGTTTAAGTAGGCTTTTTCCACCCAGAAATAACAGTCCTCAAGAGTGCAAAGTAGAGATACCTGCTTCACAAACTATGCTCACAGGACAAGTGAACTGGTCTTCTTAATTGTTATGAGTTTCCAAAACTACTGTCTTCGTAGTCAAATATGAAGACATTGAAACCTGTGTGCAATGTTTCCCTGCAGATTCTACTGTTGTCCCTTCCTGCAGCACTTTAATAATTTGTCCTGCATCCTTGATCCATCACTGGAAGAAAGAGATTGACAAACATGTGGGCTGTGGCAAGCTGAGGGTCTATTTGTACCATGGGCCAATCAGATACAAACAGGCAGATGTGTAAGTGCTAAATCATAAATATGACCAAGTAAAGTAAAACAGTACTTAATGAGAGGTTGTGTATACCAGTAGAAATTCGGTGGCTGTAGAACGATTGAAAAACCTGAAGTATGGAAATGGAGGATCTGGAAGGTCAGGCTGCTGTTGAGGTGCATATAGCAAAACATTTATGGCGTGTACCCATGCTGAGTGGTTCTGGTGCAGGCTGTTGCTGTTCCTGGTAACAAAAAAGGTGTATATTCTCTACAACATCTCTTGCAGAGTTTCAGTGGTAGTTTCTTTCATGCTTGTGCTTTGTACAGCTGCTAAAAAAAAAAAAAAAACCAGCCATGTTTAGATCAAAATATTTCTATACCACTTTAGGCCGTGCTGAGCAGTATTTCCAGGTGCCATATTCTAAGTAGGGTTCATCTTGTGCAGTGTACATTCTGTACCACTGGCTTTTACTGTAGTCTTAAACTTGCTGTGTCTACTTCCAGTATCTGTAAAATGAGGACAATGTGTCCTCCTGTTTGACTGATGTGAAGCTCAGTTTGCTGTAAAACTGCATTTCAGCTCTTGTAGAACTGTCTTGTTAAACCTTCAGTGTCCATTTTGTTGGTCTTACAAAATGAATTCCTCGTTTGTTCTTGCTCCTGACTACTACTTTCCCTTTATGTAGGCTCTCTGAATATGATGTTGTTGTCACAACCTACAGTCTTCTCTCCAAGGAGGTTCCCACAAGCAAAGAGGAGTGGGAAGTCCCTGCTGAGGACCATGATGTGGGGGTGAGAAGCCATGTTGTTGATAGAGGATTGCCTTAATGTTTTGTTCTGAGGTGTTGCAAGCCATTATTGTTTCAAGTAGTACCTTATGTATGCTATAGTGAGCAACAGGTTGATTCTCTGCCCCCCCCCCCCCCTTAAGTCCTCTGAGTTTGCACAGTAAAAATACAGCAATGAGAGAAAGTGCTGTGAAGTGCAGAAAGACAGTGAAGAGAAATATTAACAATAAATGTGTTCTGTAGTAATACAGAATACATACATTGAATACAGTTGAAATGTCTTAATTTTAAGAGCACAATGGTGAATCTCATACTTTTGCTTTTGAGTGGGACTGTGAAGGAACACTAGAATCTCCTGTTAGGTATTCCTTGCCACTTGAAACACTAATACCACTTTAACAGAAGCCTGTTGTACTCTGGCACTGATTCAGTTCTCAGTCTGAACTGAGACTGAGGGAGGTTACATGCCGTGCTCTTGAAGAAACTATTTTCTATGCTATGAAAATAAAAGGGATTGCTGAATGCTAACTGAACTTGGCTACGCAGTATAGAGGAAGCCTTTTGCTGGTGGATATTGTCTCCTACCTCTATGTACAGATCTAAGTGTAGCTCTCAAAGCAAAACGGGCCTTTGGATTTCCTGAAACTTCAAGGGTGGCATCTGTAAAACTGTAGGGAGATCAGAAGAATTACGTGGTCCTTTGTGCTGGCCCAGCAAAATATTACTGATGTGAAATGCCTTTTGGGAGCAAAAAGGTGATAGAACATTAAAAGCAAGCAAAACAGCAAAATATTAGATATTGTTAAGAACAGGCAAATAAGTACTTCAGTTTATAAACCTTCATGGAAGTTTTGAAGAGGTGCTTTTTTTTTTTTCTTAGAGTATCTCCTACATGACAGAGCTCAGATTACTGCCAGCTAATGTCGGGAAAAGGCTTCCTGCCAGAGAAATATGTTCTCTTCTAGCTTTTTAGAGAGCTTGGCAAGGCTATTGCTCTGAGTTATAGTCTGCTGCTTCTTTCAGAGTGGATCATCTCCCTGTTCCCCTCTGCTCAGGATAGCCTGGGCTCGAGTTATATTGGATGAAGCTCACAATATTAAAAACCCAAAGGTTCAAACCTCTGCAGCTGTGTGCAAACTGAGGGCCAGTGCCAGATGGGCTGTTACAGGGACACCGATACAGAACAACTTACTGGACATGTACTCTCTCCTGAGGTGAGCTGGCTGCATGTAAACATGTGGACAGGGCTCCATTTCCAGTAATTCTTTGCTGATGACTGATGATGTGCCAAAGCTAAGACATGTGGGGTAGTGAGACTAGTTATATTAACACTTCAGGCACTGGATTGCAAAGGCCGTGGCTGAGGCATTATGTAAGACTGACCATGTGTCTGCTGTTGCGTGTTGTGTCTAGCTTCCATAGAAATTGATCTTGTCAAATTCCTCTTGGAGACATAGGAGATCAGAAGATCAATTTTAATGAATGCAAGGTCTGTGTGATAATCCTTGTTCCTACCAGGGCAGACTGGGAGGATCTTATTAGAGTGTTGTGTGACAAGAGCAATGAAGGAAAGGGTGAAAACTTTGGCTTCTCTAAACAACTAATAAACAAGTTAAACTCTGTTCTTCGTTGCTGAGGGGGGAGGGAAATTATGAAGGGTGTTGTTGAACCAGAGAGAACTTGCATTTGAAATTAATTTTGGATAACTGAAATTAATTTTCAAGTAAGAGCTATGGTATTTTGAAAAAATTAATATGCTTTTTTGCAAGTGCCTCTGCATTTTGATATCCTTCATTTGCTGGTGATGCTTGAGACATAATGAGCTAAGGGAGATAGATGGGTACAGTATCAGAAAGACACTTTTACAGAGTTAGTAGTGCAAAGACTTTTGAGCAAAAAAAGTTATCAGTCCCATTACACTGGAAGTGTTTTATTGCTCCTAGCAGTTATGGCATTTGGAAGTGGTTTGTTTGGATCGAAAGAACTATAGTTCTGGTCACTCAATAGTAACTGAAGAACTCTACTTCTCTTGGTATGAAGTCTCCTTCCTTCCTGTCTTAGGTTTCTGCGTTGCTCTCCTTTTGATGAATACAGAGTGTGGAAGTACCAGGTGGATAATAACACAAAGAAGGGAGGAGAGAGGCTAAGCCTCTTAACCAGGAGCCTATTATTACGGAGAACTAAGGACCAGCTGGATTCAGCAGGCAAGCCCTTGGTAAGAACTTCACCCTCCACAGCTAGACAATTACTCAGTTTTCCTTGCAGCTGCCAGTTAGCTATTTATACATGTAAACTTGTTAATGGGCAGGCTTTCCTGTCTACTGCAATCTCTTGAGAAAAAGGAGCAAATGTCTGTGGGATGCTTTAACTCTTTATCCAGAAAGCAGAAATAAGCAGAATAACTAAAACTTCTAGTTATAAATCACTTGCAGACAAGAATACATCAAGTAATTGCAAGTAGATGCCCACTCTGTACAAAGTTAGCCTAGGTCTCTGAGCTAGCCTAGATATCTAAGAATTAGAGCAGCTGCGTGGCAGGTGGATTTGGTGCATGCTTTCAGCATTACTCCTTAAAAGTGGTCTGTTAAACTGGGTATTAGGTCAGTCATTGGTGTGTCTGTAAACCTTTAAAAGGTGTAACTTTGATATACTGTCTGATTATTATTTTTTTTATTATGGAACTGAGAAGGCTCCTTTTACAATGTAATAAATTTGTCGCGATGGAGGGAAGACACAGTTACTCAATATGAGTGATCAGCAGACTTTGTTTATTGAACCTTACAGTCACCTTTTATGCCTTGTTATAATTAGCTCATACATATTACAAAAGTTAAGCTCATTGTTGGTTAGTTGCCTAAATACCAAGCCTGCCCCTAGTTTCTCTTCTGTAGTTATCTGTTCCCACCTGCAACATTCTTTTCCCACCGAAATCTTCCTGTTATTGTGTAACAAGAACAGCCAAAGACAGTGTATTTTTGCTTTACTTCAGATAAGCTGAGAGCGATGTGCATTTTTGTCTAGCCAGCTGGACTATGTCTATGTGACCCTTTTCAGCTAGCCAGTTATCCACATAAATTAATCCCTCCATGGGAGTTATGTGGTTACTCATGCCTTTTGTTACCAGATGATTTGGAATAAAGGCTTTTATCTAGAGTGTTAACCAGGCTACTTGGAGTTCTGAGAGCATCTATGTTGTGCTGTAGTTGCATTAATACAAATAAAAACTTTAATGAATAAACAGCTATCTGCTGAGACTTATACTGTCTTAAATCTTGGAATGCTGGTGTTTGCTGTGTAGGATTTTTGCACTATATACATCTGATCCTGTATGGCTTTTTTACTTTAGGTATCTCTGCCCCAACGTAGCACACAGCTCCATCAATTAAAACTTTCAGCAGAGGAGCAGTCTGTGTATAATGTGCTCTTTGCAAGATCCAGGTATGAATGTGGGTAGAGATAGGGTATTCTGTGGGTTTGTTTCTTAACTGCTATGAAAACTCAGGAAGTCCACTTTAAATGCGAAGAGCCTTTAGACAAATTCCTGTTTGTTTTGGTTTTTTCCTTCTTTGTCAAGCATGTTTGAAAATACATTGCTTGTTCTGGTAATAATTGAAACAGGTTCATTTATTTTCTGCCATAAGTTCATGCCTTGTATGAGCTTTGCATTCTACCATTATAGTTAATCTAACTTATTTCAAGACTCCAGAGACCTGGAATTGCTGCAGTAGTTCTTAAATGATGATGTGCCAGCATCTGAAAAGGAGAAAATCATCTCTTTTGCCCTGTGATACTTGTACAATCAGAAATTATGCTGGTCTCTACAGATGGCTGTAATGCAAGGTGGTGTCACTTTGTGTTCTCCTAGGGTCTCTTTCAACATTCTTGCTGTAAAGAGACTTCCTTTCTTTTAAATATACATTTAAAGATGTCCTTTTGTTATGAAGAATGTTGTCCATTGGGCCCTGGCTCCTATTACACTCAAGGTATTCCAGTAAGCAGACTTGGTTCCTCTTGTGTTTTCCAAAATGGATCTTGGTTTTGATCATATTCAAGTCAAACAAAACCTGGGGGTGGGGGGGGGGTGTTGGTGATAATTTTGTGACTAAATGATTAATGAAACCTTCCTTACCTTAATGCATCATCAGCTTGCTTGTTAAGCTTAGGTCCCTTTTGCCTTTTTTCCTGCTGTAAATCCCACAGTCTTTGTCTTGTTTTTCCCAGGTCAACACTACAATCCTACCTAAAGAGACAAGAGCAGAAAAATGAAGGCAGAGAGTATGCGGGTAGTAACCCATTTGAGAGAGGTTTGAGTACACCCTCCCCTGAAAACATCTGTAGAAGTGACTCTTAAGTGCACAGTTAAGGAGAGGGAATACACCTGGCCACATGGGGTCAGGACTTAGAAATTCTTTGGAAAATGCCTACCTGATCTTACTAAGAAATCCTACCATAGTATTCAAAAAGTCTATTCTCACTGTTTTGGCTCTGGGCAAATCTCTTAACCTCCCTGGGTCTAAAATTCTCTTCTGAAATAAAGGTCTAATTAATCTGAGAAGAGATGGCAGTATTATTTGAGGTATGTGGTACTCTGATTTGTGGTGTTGGGGTTTCTTGGTTGGTTTTCTTTTTTTTATTTCAAGTGGAGTTTGATGGGTTCCTATGTTAAAATAGGTATGTGCTTGCCTGTTGGTTCTTGTCTCTTATGGATGATACTCTTGCTGAGGTGGCTGGGCAGTGTGTGGAAATAGCTCCAAAAGCTTGTGATGTTTTGTCTTCCTTGGCAGTTGCACAAGAGTTTGGGGTCAGTCAAAAGGAATTTCTAGCAGGTTCCCAAAGTGCCTCCCAGGTCCCAAGTACTGTCCATGTCTTGTCAATGCTATTGAGGCTCCGTCAGTGCTGCTGCCATCTCTCCTTACTGAAAGTGGTAATTGCGTTATATTGTTGTGCTGTGGGGCTTCTTATGGGGATTTTTTAACAGGGTTTGTGTAAGTTAGCAGACCTTGTAGCATCCTTGTATCTCTTTTAACTAGGGGTGTGTGAACTGAGCCATTTCTAGGACTGTGTCTTGTAGTCCAAGAGGTTTTAGATGGGCATACTTCCTACTGAAGAGCTCCCCAGCATGACCTGTGTGGGCAGCTGTGTCTCTGGAAATATTTTTATTCAGATTAAAAAAAAATAAATCACAAAATGTAATGGCAGGGAAGTTGTCTTGATCTTAACCTAGTATTAAAAAGTACACAGGTCCATAAGTGTAGTCTGTTTCAAAGGCCTATGTGTTGGAGAGCTCTAAGTGCCTTGATTGAAGCTGCCTTGCCTGAGGTAGACTGATCTTGCATGCATTTTTTGCTCTTGTCATGTAAAGCAGCTGTCCAGATACTAAGGGAACAGGCAACATCTTTAATCCAGCAATTGTTAAATGCAGCGGCAGGGGTGATCTGAGGAGACTGAACTACAGAAAATGGCTGACCTCACATACTTTCCCTACACTGCCCCTTCCTGGGGCAGAATAAGGGGCCAAAGGGACTGTTGGTCTGACCCAGTAGTGTTTCTTTTAATTGTTCTGTCTTATATAGCATAGCTTCCTTCAAACCCACTATCCTCAGCAGACATTGTGGAGACTGCAGATCAGTACTGAACTTGATCTCAGGCTTGACTGTGATCCCTTATTTCATTGCTTGCTTTCCCACAGGCCCTGGACCAAGTTGACTTGAACAGTGAAGGCCTTTCCCTCCCCATTGAGGAACAACTTAGTGCTTTGACCCTGTCTGAGCTCCAGACTCCTGATTCCAAATCAACAGTCTACCTCAATGGCACAGCTTTTAAAACTGATATCTTTGAAATCACCAGGGAGAGCACCAAGGTATTCTGACTGTGTCTTCCTTACCTTCTTTGAGAAGCTTGAATTTCAGCACTTTGCCTTTTAAATTGTAAATGAACTGTCACACCTGGTAATTGCAGACCAGGTTAAGTTGGCAATTTAGATTAATTCAAGGGAGTAGATTGGCCTTCTGTGAAGGCTCCAGCTTATCAGGTGTTGATGGGTACTTCTGATAAATCTGAGAAACTTGGCTGCTGAGAAACTCAGTGAAAATCTTGAGCACTGGATTCACAGAAGCTGGGAGAAGTGTACATCTGAGTGTCTGGTGCTCGTGAAGAGTTAAAAGAAATAGGTTGACAGCAAGATGAGAGGTGGCAATAATTTGGCTTCTCACAGGAAGGTTGACATCTGTAAAATATGCTTGTATGATTTGATTTCTTAACCCTGTTTTCCATGGTGGGAGTGTTCTTATACCAATGACTGCTTAAATATCTTGAAAGTCTGAGCACAGAAGAAATCCCAGTTGAAGAGCTAGTTCGATCACTTCCTGTTTTAATGAAGAATATTCAAGCATGAGCTGGGTTATGACAGCAAGCAGACTAACCTTTTCTTTTTTTTTTTTTTCTTTCCTTCCCCCCCCCTCGCAGATAGCCCACCTCCTGGCTGAACTGAAAACTACTCTGAGTCACTCAGAGCCTCAGAAAAGGTCAGTAAGCATGTCCTCTACTTTAGTCATAGTGATTGAGAAAAGCATGTCTCTTGACAGCAGCAGAAATAGTTTAAAATAATTGAATACAAAACTCCAAAATGGTGGCAGTACTGCAGTAGTTGAAAGTGGATTTTGAGGAAAAGGGGGAAAAAAATGAAGACAGAAATGTAGTTCAAGATGTAGGCAAGTGTAAATGTAAGGGGTTGTGTGACAAGTGTCAGGCCTTGAGGCCCAGGAGGCCTCTCTTCTCCAAAACCAGAGCTGGAAATAATTTGGTTGTGCTGAGAAGTATCTGCCCTCTGCTCTGCAACCCACCTCACCACCCAAAGTAAGTGGAGGAACAAAGCAGTGATTAAAACTGAACCTGTTTGCAAAAAGGAACCTGTTGATCAGAGGACTTCAGTGTTGCTGAAGTCCTGCAGCTCTCATTGTGCAAGTTCTCTCTCTTCACTCTGCACCAGATGGCAGTGTTACAGAGTTTCTGTTTGTAGGTGCATTCTACAATATTTTACAGGTATATGGCTGCAAGGTAGTTACATCTGTGTTGTGTTGGGGGTGGGTTGGAAGGGAAGTCCTGTTCTTGGGTGACTCTGGAGTTGCACCAAATTTAGAAAGATTTTTTCCAAAGTCTCTTGCAAAGACCATTCCCACTATAAGAATGGGAACACCAACACTGATTTTGTTCCCTACCAAGAAGCTAGCAAACAAATTATTGCCTCCCAAACTGTTTAATCCAATAAATGTGGGGAGGTAGAGGCCTGGGGGAAATCAAAGTTTGGTGTTGCTATTTGATTCACTTTGCAGAGAAACATCAGAATTGTGATTGGATGGTGGTGATGTAAAAAACCAAAACCAGAGGTGAAAGTTATAGACTTAATTTGTCTAAAGTTTATTGGATATTAGCCTTCCATAGCAGGTTCTACCACTACACCTACAGGTGAATCTGTTTCTGAATTGGGAAGGGACTTTGCTCCAGTTTGCAGTGGGGAAGAGTGCCTGAATCATTGTCTTCTCTTGGGTGAGACGCTGCAACAACCAGACTACTACAGTACACACAGAACTTGTTCTAAACTCCCTTTTCTGTCTCCCTAGTGTTGTTGTCTCTCAGTGGACGAGTCTGTTGAAAGTTGTGGCTGTGCACCTCCAGCAACTAGGGCTGAAGTATGCAACAGTGGATGGCTCTGTCAATCCTAAACAGAGAATGGATGTGATAGAAGAGTTCAATAACAATCCCAAAGGGCCTCAGGTATGCAGTCAGGGCAGGAAAACAGTTATTAGTGCTACTATGAGCAGCTGTGATAGCTGACTTCCTGATTCCATTTACTGGTGCCACTTTCATTTTGACCTCTAGGTGCCAAGATCAGCAGGGAAAGAGGTAGCTGTATAAAAGTACATATTATAATGGGCAGGAGCAGCTGCTAAAAAGCTCCTTTTGATCTTAACTTTCTGTATTGAGATCATCTGACTTCAAAACTACTTCAAAGGCTGTCCAAATCTTTGGTGTGCTCAAAGATGTTGTTGCCAGACAGTAGCATGGAAGATATGGGGGCAGTTGGCTCTACTTGGAGCAAGTTGCTTGTTTCCAGCTCATGCATCTGCATTGGAAGGTGTTTCTTTCTGAGTATCACCTGTTTGCCAAGTAGCCTGTAAGACTTTATTGCTGTTTTCCAACATGTTAGATGCTTTTTACAAGACTGATCTTTCTGAGAAAAGCTGACAGTTGAATCTGAGTGAGGCTGAAATAAACAAGAACATATCTCACCGTGGTATAAAGATAGGAAGATTGGGACTGGGGCAAGACAAGTCATGGTTTTGTACATGTCCAAAATAAGATGGCTTCATGTGATGAGTATCACTTTTGAGTTGTTGGGGTTTTGGCGGGAGGGGTGTGTGTTTAAACACTGGTGAACTACAGTGTGTTGGCTGCTCTTGGAAATAGCTTCTAGCTTGAAATTTTGGCCAAGGGAAGGAAACTTGCTAGGTGACTAAAGACATCCAAATTAATTGTTCATAGTGATTATGCTTTCATCTGGACACTGTTCCTGTGATTGAGGCAGGGACAGGCTGTCTCATCTGAGGATGGATCTGTGACTGAAAGGGCCGAATGTGTTACATCAGCTTGTTTTCTTTGCGAGATTTCTTGAACAAACTGCTGTCTACAAAATAGGTATATTTCTCCTTCTAGCTTTGAACTTAAAGGAAGACTTCTGCCAGCTATATGAATAGCTGACCCCTTAAACAAGATCAGGGTTTTAAGGTATCCTATCATGAAACTGAGAAATACATATATATATATCAAGTGTCTCTGTCCTTAATTGAGTTCTTTTCCTGCTGTACAAGAAGTCTCTAAATTGATCTGCTTATATCCCCCTTCCTCCCCAGCTACTCATCCTTTTCTGACTACTAGGTTATGTGGAAACAAAGTGGAAGGAGTACGAGGCCATATCAGTCCATTTGCCTGTGTTTAAGTAATAGTTATTGTTAACTTAGAGTTGGTGCTGATTGATCCCATTGTTGGCAACAGGCTTTGATCAAAAGAGGTTGATCGTTTGAGTGGGATGTGGAGATAGTCTGAACTTTCCAGTCCTTTCTCTAGCCTGTAAAAATGTATCAGTGTAATGCATATGGAATGGTAGGCTTGCCTCTCTGGGCCATAACTTCCATGTCCAGTTTTCTGTGCCTCATCAAGTAACATCTGGCAAGCTCCCAAATACATAATATACACATCTAATAAAAATATGTGCAAATGAATATGTGGAGTATATGAAGCATTACTTTTCTGGAAACAGGCTCCTTAACTCTCTTTTGGCCTTTGAAGGTGATGTTGGTTTCATTGCTGGCTGGAGGCATCGGCTTGAACTTGACTGGAGGAAACAATCTCTTTCTCCTTGACATGCACTGGTAAAGAGAAATAAAAGTTCCATCACTGAGGAGATATGTAGGTTGTGCTGCTTGCTCTATTATCACATGTATTTTGATGTCTGATACAACTGGGTTAGGAGGGAAGTGTTTAGCTGATAGTAAGGGCTAATGGTTAGTTGTGGAAAAGTGTTTTTACTATAGCCTTACTTCAAGGCACTCTGCTTTGCCAATCCAGTGCTCACCACTGTGATATACAGTTCTGTAGGGGTAAAAAAAAAAAATGGAGGCGGGTAACAGCAATCCAAAGAAGCAAGTATGCAGTCTGTATCATAAAAGGATACTGGGCACCTGGCAGTCCCTGTCTTAATATCTTACAGGAATAAAAATGGTACAGTAATGCATACAGCTAATTTGTCTTGAAACACAAATCGTGTTGAGCATAGTTGATAATCAGGTGTAGCCAGTGTACCTTGGGATTTTACAGGGCTATGAAAATGGTGCATATGAGGTCCTAATACTTATGTTGTCTCCCATCAAAGTCAGAATCACAGGGGGTTTTTTAAATTAAATGTTGCTCATGGTAACTTACAAAGCAAACTAATGTGCTTCAGTACAAAACCAGCTGCTGCGTAGCAGCATTAAGAAGAAATGTTTCTATAATATGGAAGTTACACCAAGTATTCCCTCTGTGTCTAACAGAACCATTTCTTACGTAAATATTGAGTGAAGGCCTCTTTCAATGGATTCTGCCTTCCTGCTTTGCTCTCCTCTTTCCTCATGAGGAACTCTGATTTCCCTGAGTAGAAATACAGGGCTATGTGTAACAGTGGTCTAATGCGTACAGCTGACTTTGTGTGGAGTTGTAGCATACTTCTACCAAGGGCAAAGGAAAATACAGTCAGGATGAATATTTGTAATCAAGCTAGTAAACCTAAGGTAACCTGGGAGCAGATTTAGTTCTACAGAGAAAGAGAACAGGATAGGTGCAGAGGCTTCGATGTTTTGATTATTCCTGGACATAAACCCTTAAATGTTTGTGTGGGTGGCTTTGTTTATGGGGATTTTTTTCACCTTGCAGGAATCCGGCTCTGGAGGACCAGGCATGTGACCGCATTTACCGAGTAGGGCAGCGGAAGGATGTTGTGATACACAGGTCAGGATTTTTCCTTAGCAGTAAATGATGCTGTTGCTGCTTATGTACTGTCTGGCTTTAGTTTGTGAGACAAGGCATTGGTTTGAGGCTTGTACCTAGCTTTAGGTGAACAGACAAGGTCTGATGGTGGCATTGGGATTTAGGCACAGATACAAACATTTTTTTGTGTGTGGTCCGTGTGGCACTTGCCTGCATGTTGCTGTCACAATAGCTAGCAGTGATTTATTGTTTTTCAGTCTGTGGTTTAGTGGGAATGTTCTGTTTGTTCCTGAGAACAATCTGGGCGCCAAACCATTTCTCTTCTGAGTGGAGATTTTTCACTGTGCTCCCTAAGCCTGGATGTTTCTAACATCACTAACATGGGGAGCACTAATAATAAGTGACAGACTTCACTTTCAGAAAAGCATCTGTAAATACTGAAAAGTTAGCTTAGTTATTGTAAACATACAGCAAACTCTCAAAGAAACTGGAATCAAAAATACTATTTTGTGTATGATGTTTTCAGTGTAATGGGTGCCATAAGTTATCAAACAATCATCGCAGGATTTTGTCACAGGATTACTGTTGCTTCAGATGACCACAGCTGAGGCCTAAAGCGCATCAGGCTTTTATTTGAAATGTTATGATATCTGGATATTAAAACTGCTGTGTTCTGTGCACAGATAGATTGTCAGTCACATAATAGGCTGTTAATTTTTAAGTGAGACAAGTCTTTGGAAATCTACTGGGGAAGTGCTTGTATAATACTGATGCTTTTTCCTAGCAGTTGTGATGATGTGGCTTTGTGGTTGGTTTTGTGGTGGTGGTCTTTTAGGGATTTTTGTTGTTTGGTTGGTTTTTTAGGTTTGTCTGTGAAGGAACAGTAGAAGAAAAGATCATGCAACTCCAAAGGAGGAAGAAAGCTCTTGCTCAGCAGGTGCTGTCAGGCAAAGGGGAGGTCTTCACTAAGCTCACTCTGGCTGACCTCAGGAATCTCTTTGGCATCTAATTATCCTTTACAATACACAATGGAAAGTCATTTTATACCTGCAAGTAACTTTGTGCAGACTTTGACGAAGGACTGCTGTTTTAAAGTGGTTCATTTGTTTTGAATAAATAACTACGTTTTTGTGACTCTTCCAGGAGGAGAAGTTACCAACTTCAGGAATTTGTTTTAATGCTGAAATTGAATTGTGTATCCAAAGGTTAATAAAACAATTTTGAGTAAATACTAATAACAAACACTTGCTTGTTTCTTGGTTTTCTGTGTATGCTTTTCAGTTGGGAAACTTTCCTCTTCAGGACAGGAGATAAACAAGTGAAACTAAGTTCAGAGGTTGAGTAGTGAGGTTGAGTGGGCATCAAGCAAGTGGAAAAAAAAAAAAAAGCTATAAGCACAATGCTATAAGAAGACTGTGTAAATTTTAGAAAATAGAAGTAATAAAATTAAGGAAGGATTTAGGAATACTTGATTTTTTTCTCTTTTGTTCCTTATGAGGACTTCTTAGATATAAGGGAAGAAACACTTCTCTACTCTGCTAAAAATATTTATTCAAGCAGGGAGGTAATTTGTTATGTTCCTGTGAAACAGAACCCAAATTTCTGATTGTTGTGGTGTTGTGTATTTGGGTTTTGGGTTTGGTTTTTTTTTTTTCTCCAGAGTATTAAATAGTGTAAGCCTTCCTTGGTGTGAACCTTTTGATGTGTAGATTGTTCTTCCTTAGAAGATGCTCCCATTTTTTTAATAGTAGATGAGTTGCAAGTCCTTGATTAATGGTTTGTGTTCTCTCTCCTATTGCAAGTGGTATGTGCAGATGAGTGAAGTTTCTAGGCAAATTTTTTTAATTGGTAGTGCATCTTCCCTGCTTCAGTCTTCCTCTGTGTGTCTGGACATATCCATTGCATATTCTGGTTTCATACTGATTGCATTACTTCTCTGGGATTTGGCACAGTTCCCGTAAGTTCTATACCAAATGAGGGCCTTTGAAGAATTTATTTCTAATACTAAGTGGTAGAGCACGGCAAGCTAGAGTGCTGGTAAGAAACTAGATGTTTGTTCCTGAATGGTCCTTCCTCATGGAATAAGATAATATAGCATTTGGTAGCCTTTTCAGTGAAGGGAGGGATCTATTTGCAGATCAGTGGTTCACATTAGTACAGCAGTGTCCTGGTAGTGTGTG